>NC_073241.2:18590000-18890000 GCF_029281585.2 Gorilla gorilla gorilla
TCGATTCCATTCGATTCCATTCCATTCCATTCCATTAAATTTCATTCCATTCCATTCCATTCCATTCCATTCCATTCCATTCCATTCCATTCCGTTCGATTCCATTCCATTCCATTCCAATCCAATCCATTCCATTCTACTCCGGTTGATTCCATTGCATTCCATTCCATTCCATTCCATTCCATTCCGTTCCATTCCAATCCATTCCATTCTACTCGGGTTGATTCCATTCCATTCCATTCCATTCCTTTCCATTCCATTCCAATCCATTCCATTCTACTCGGGTTGATTCCATTCCATTCCATTCCATTCCATTCCATTCCATTCCATTCCATTCCATTCCAATCCATTCCATTCAACTCGGGTTGATTCCATTCAATTCCATTCCATTCCATTCCATTCCATTCCATTCCATTCCATTAAATTTTATTCCATTCCATTCCATTCCATTCCTTTCCATTCCATTCCATTCCATTACGTTCTACTCGGGTTGATTTCATTCCATTCCATTCCATTCCATTCCATTCCATTCCATTCCATTCCATTCCATTCCATTCCTTTCGATTCCATACGATTCCATTCCATTCCATTCCATTCCAATCCATTCCGTTCTACTCGGGTTGATTCCATTCCATTCCATTCCATTCCATTCGATTCCATTCCATTCCATTTCAATCCATTCCATTCTACTCGGGTTGATTCCATTCCATTCCATTCCATTCCATTCCATTCCATTCCATTCAATTCCATTCCATTCCATTCCAGTCCATTCCAATCCATTCCATTCTTCTCGGGTTGATTCCATTCCATTCCATTCCATTCCATTCCATTCCATTCCATTCCATTCCTTTCCATTCCATTCCATTCAATTCCATTCCATTCCATTCCATTCCATTCCATTCCATTCTATTGCATTCCATTCCATTCCATTCCATTCCGTTCTACTCGGGTTGATTCCAATCTATTCCATTCCATTCTATTCCGTTACATTCCATTCCATTCCATTCCATTCCATTCCGTTCCATTCCATTCCATTCCATTCCAGTCCATTCCAATCCATTCCATTCTACTCGGGTTGATTCCATTCCATTCCATTCCATTACATTACATTCCATTCCAATCCATTCCATTCTACTTGGGTTGATACCATTCCATTCGATTCCATTCCATTCCATTGCATTCGATTCCATTCCATTCCATTAAATTTTATTCCATTCCATTCCATTCCATTCCTTTCCTTTCCATTCCATTCCATTACATTACTTTCTACTCGGGTTGATTTCATTCCATTCCATTCCATTCCATTCCATTCCATTCCATTCCATTCCATTCCAATCCATTCCGTTCTACTTGGGTTGATTCCATTCCATTCCATTCCATTCCATTCGATTCCATTCCATTCCATTTCAATCCATTCCATTCTACTCGGGTTGATTCCATTCCATTCCATTCCATTCCATTCCATTCCATTCCATTCCATTCCATTCCAGTCCATTCCAATCCATTCCATTCTACTCGGCTTGATTTGATTCCATTCCATTCCATTCCATTCCATTCCATTCGATTCCATTCCATTCCATTTCAATCCATTCCATTCTACTCGGGTTGATTCCATTCCATTCCATTCCATTCCATTCCATTCCATTCCATTCCATTCCATTCCATTCCATTCCATTCCATTCCAGTCCATTCCAATCCATTCCATTCTACTCGGCTTGATTTGATTCCATTCCATTCCATTCCATTCCATTCCAGTCCATTCCAATCCATTCCATTCTTCTCGGGTTGATTCCATTCCATTCCATTCCATTCCATTCCATTCCGTTCTACTCTGGTTGAATTCATTCCTTTCCATTGCATTCCATTCCATTCCATTCCATTCTATGCCATTCGATTCCATTCCAATCCATTTCAATCCATTCCGTTCTACTCGGGTTGATTCCATTCCATTCCATTCCATTCCATTCCATTCCATTCCAGCCCATTCCAATCCATTCCATTCTACTCGGGTTGATTCCATTCGATTCCATTCCATTCCATTGGATTCCATTCCATTCCATTCCATTCCATTCCGTTCCATTCGATTCGATTCCATTCCATTCCAATCCATTCCATTCCATTCCATTCCATTCCATTCCATTCCTTTCCATTCCATTGGATTCCATTCCATTCCATTCCATTCCATTCCATTCCATTCCATTCCTTTCCATTCCATTCCATTCCATTCCGTTCCACTCGGGTTGATTCCATTCTATTCCATTCCATTCCATTCGATTCCATTCGATTCCATTCGATTCCATTCCTTTCCATTCCATTAAATTTCATTCCATTCCATTCCATTCCATTCCATTCCATTCCATTCCATTCCATTCCGTTCGATTCCATTCCATTCCATTCCAATCCAATCCATTCCATTCTACTCCGGTTGATTCCATTGCATTCCATTCCATTCCATTCCATTCCATTCCGTTCCATTCCAATCCATTCCATTCTACTCGGGTTGATTCCATTCCATTCCATTCCATTCCTTTCCATTCCATTCCAATCCATTCCATTCTACTCGGGTTGATTCCATTCCATTCCATTCCATTCCATTCCATTCCATTCCATTCCATTCCATTCCAATCCATTCCATTCAACTCGGGTTGATTCCATTCAGTTCCATTCCATTCCATTCCATTCCATTCCATTCCATTCCATTAAATTTTATTCCATTCCATTCCATTCCATTCCTTTCCATTCCATTCCATTCCATTACGTTCTACTCGGGTTGATTTCATTCCATTCCATTCCATTCCATTCCATTCCATTCCATTCCATTCCATTCCATTCCTTTCGATTCCATACGATTCCATTCCATTCCATTCCATTCCAATCCATTCCGTTCTACTCGGGTTGATTCCATTCCATTCCATTCCATTCCATTCGATTCCATTCCATTCCATTTCAATCCATTCCATTCCATTCCATTCCATTCCATTCCATTCCTTTCGATTCCATATGATTCCATTCCATTCCATTCCATTCCAATCCATTCCGTTCTACTCGGGTTGATTCCATTCCATTCCATTCCATTCCATTCGATTCCATTCCATTCCATTTCAATCCATTCCATTCTACTCGGGTTGATTCCATTCCATTCCATTCCATTCCATTCCATTCCATTCAATTCCATTCCATTCCATTCCAGTCCATTCCAATCCATTCCATTCTTCTCGGGTTGATTCCATTCCATTCCATTCCATTCCATTCCATTCCATTCCATTCCATTCCATTCCTTTCAATTCCATTCCATTCAATTCCATTCCATTCCATTCCATTCCATTCCATTCCATTCTATTGCATTCCATTACATTCCATTCCATTCCGTTCTACTCGGGTTGATTCCAATCTATTCCATTCCATTCTATTCCGTTACATTCCATTCCATTCCATTCCATTCCATTCCGTTCCATTCCATTCCATTCCATTCCAGTCCATTCCAATCCATTCCATTCTACTCGGGTTGATTCCATTCCATTCCATTCCATTACATTACATTCCATTCCAATCCATTCCATTCTACTTGGGTTGATACCATTCCATTCGATTCCATTCCATTCCATTGCATTCGATTCCATTCCATTCCATTAAATTTTATTCCATTCCATTCCATTCCATTCCTTTCCTTTCCATTCCATTCCATTACATTACGTTCTACTCGGGTTGATTTCATTCCATTCCATTCCATTCCATTCCATTCCATTCCATTCCATTCCAATCCATTCCGTTCTACTTGGGTTGATTCCATTCCATTCCATTCCATTCCATTCGATTCCATTCCATTCCATTTCAATCCATTCCATTCTACTCGGGTTGATTCCATTCCATTCCATTCCATTCCATTCCATTCCATTCCATTCCATTCCATTCCATTCCACTCGATTCCATTCCATTCCATTCCGTTCTACTCGGGTTGATTCTATTCCATTCCATTCCATTCCATTCCATTCCATTGCATTCCATTCCAGTCCATTCCAATCCATTCCATTCTACTCGGGTTTGATTCCATTCCGTTCCATTCCATTCCATTCCATTCCATTCCATTCCATTCCATTCCATTCCATTCCTTTCGATTCCATTCCATTCCATTCCATTCCATTCCATTCCATTCCATTCCATTCCATTCCATTCTATTGCATTTCATTCCATTCCATTCCATTACGTTCTACTCGGGTTGATTCCAATCTATTCCATTCCATTCCATTCCGTTACATTCCATTCCATTCCATTCCATTCCATTCCATTCCGTTCCATTCCATTCCATTCCATTCCAGTCCATTCCAATCCTTTCCATTCTACTCGGGTTGATTCCATTCCATTCCATTCCATTCCATTCCATTCCATTCCATTACATTCCATTCCAATCCATTCCATTCTACTCGGGTTGATTCCATTCCATTCCATTCCATTCCATTCCATTCCATTCCATTCCATTCCATTCCATTCCATTCCATTCCATTAAATTTTATTCCATTCCATTCCATTCCATTCCTTTCCATTCCATTCCATTCCATTACGTTCTACTCGGGTTGATTTCATTCCGTTCCATTCCATTCCATTCCATTCCATTCCATTCCATTCCATTCCATTCCTTTCGATTCCATACGATTCCATTCCATTCCATTCCATTCCAATCCATTCCGTTCTACTCGGGTTGATTCCATTCCATTCCATTCCATTCCATTCGATTCCATTCCATTCCATTCCAATCCATTCCATTCAACTCGGGTTGATTTGATTCCATTCCATTCCATTCCATTCCATTCGATTCCATTCGATTCCATTCCATTCCATTCCATTAAATTCCATTCCATTCCATTCGATTCCATTCCATTCCATTCCAATCCATTCCATTCTACTCGGGTTGATTTGATTCCATTCCATTCCATTCCATTCCATTCCATTCCATTCCATTCCATTCCAGTCCATTCCAATCCATTCCATTCTACTCGGGTTGATTCCATTCCATTCCATTCCATTCCATTCCATTCCAATCCATTCCATTCTACTCGGGTTGATTCCATTCCATTCCATTCCATTCTATTCCACTCCATTCCATTTCATTCCTTTCCATTCCATTCCATTCCATTCCAATCCATTCCATTCTACTCGGCTTGATTTGATTCCATTCCATTCCATTCCATTCCATTCCATTCGATTCCATTCCATTCCATTTCAATCCATTCCATTCTACTCGGGTTGATTCCATTCCATTCCATTCCATTCCATTCCATTCCATTCCATTCCATTCCATTCCATTCCATTCCATTCCATTCCAGTCCATTCCAATCCATTCCATTCTACTCGGCTTGATTTGATTCCATTCCATTCCATTCCATTCCATTCCAGTCCATTCCAATCCATTCCATTCTTCTCGGGTTGATTCCATTCCATTCCATTCCATTCCATTCCATTCCGTTCTACTCTGGTTGAATTCATTCCTTTCCATTGCATTCCATTCCATTCCATTCCATTCTATGCCATTCGATTCCATTCCAATCCATTTCAATCCATTCCGTTCTACTCGGGTTGATTCCATTCCATTCCATTCCATTCCATTCCATTCCATTCCAGCCCATTCCAATCCATTCCATTCTACTCGGGTTGATTCCATTCGATTCCATTCCATTCCATTGGATTCCATTCCATTCCATTCCATTCCATTCCGTTCCATTCGATTCGATTCCATTCCATTCCAATCCATTCCATTCCATTCCATTCCATTCCATTCCATTCCTTTCCATTCCATTGGATTCCATTCCATTCCATTCCATTCCATTCCATTCCATTCCATTCCTTTCCATTCCATTCCATTCCATTCCGTTCCACTCGGGTTGATTCCATTCTATTCCATTCCATTCCATTCGATTCCATTCGATTCCATTCGATTCCATTCCATTCCATTCCATTAAATTTCATTCCATTCCATTCCATTCCATTCCATTCCATTCCATTCCATTCCATTCCGTTCGATTCCATTCCATTCCATTCCAATCCAATCCATTCCATTCTACTCCGGTTGATTCCATTGCATTCCATTCCATTCCATTCCATTCCATTCCGTTCCATTCCAATCCATTCCATTCTACTCGGGTTGATTCCATTCCATTCCATTCCATTCCTTTCCATTCCATTCCAATCCATTCCATTCTACTCGGGTTGATTCCATTCCATTCCATTCCATTCCATTCCATTCCATTCCATTCCATTCCATTCCATTCCAATCCATTCCATTCAACTCGGGTTGATTCCATTCAGTTCCATTCCATTCCATTCCATTCCATTCCATTCCATTCCATTAAATTTTATTCCATTCCATTCCATTCCATTCCTTTCCATTCCATTCCATTCCATTACGTTCTACTCGGGTTGATTTCATTCCATTCCATTCCATTCCATTCCATTCCATTCCATTCCATTCCATTCCATTCCTTTCGATTCCATACGATTCCATTCCATTCCATTCCATTCCAATCCATTCCGTTCTACTCGGGTTGATTCCATTCCATTCCATTCCATTCCATTCGATTCCATTCCATTCCATTTCAATCCATTCCATTCCATTCCATTCCATTCCATTCCATTCCTTTCGATTCCATACGATTCCATTCCATTCCATTCCATTCCAATCCATTCCGTTCTACTCGGGTTGATTCCATTCCATTCCATTCCATTCCATTCGATTCCATTCCATTCCATTTCAATCCATTCCATTCTACTCGGGTTGATTCCATTCCATTCCATTCCATTCCATTCCATTCCATTCAATTCCATTCCATTCCATTCCAGTCCATTCCAATCCATTCCATTCTTCTCGGGTTGATTCCATTCCATTCCATTCCATTCCATTCCATTCCATTCCATTCCATTCCATTCCTTTCAATTCCATTCCATTCAATTCCATTCCATTCCATTCCATTCCATTCCATTCCATTCTATTGCATTCCATTACATTCCATTCCATTCCGTTCTACTCGGGTTGATTCCAATCTATTCCATTCCATTCTATTCCGTTACATTCCATTCCATTCCATTCCATTCCATTCCGTTCCATTCCATTCCATTCCATTCCAGTCCATTCCAATCCATTCCATTCTACTCGGGTTGATTCCATTCCATTCCATTCCATTACATTACATTCCATTCCAATCCATTCCATTCTACTTGGGTTGATACCATTCCATTCGATTCCATTCCATTCCATTGCATTCGATTCCATTCCATTCCATTAAATTTTATTCCATTCCATTCCATTCCATTCCTTTCCTTTCCATTCCATTCCATTACATTACGTTCTACTCGGGTTGATTTCATTCCATTCCATTCCATTCCATTCCATTCCATTCCATTCCATTCCAATCCATTCCGTTCTACTTGGGTTGATTCCATTCCATTCCATTCCATTCCATTCGATTCCATTCCATTCCATTTCAATCCATTCCATTCTACTCGGGTTGATTCCATTCCATTCCATTCCATTCCATTCCATTCCATTCCATTCCATTCCATTCCATTCCACTCGATTCCATTCCATTCCATTCCGTTCTACTCGGGTTGATTCTATTCCATTCCATTCCATTCCATTCCATTCCATTGCATTCCATTCCAGTCCATTCCAATCCATTCCATTCTACTCGGGTTTGATTCCATTCCGTTCCATTCCATTCCATTCCATTCCATTCCATTCCATTCCATTCCATTCCATTCCTTTCGATTCCATTCCATTCCATTCCATTCCATTCCATTCCATTCCATTCCATTCCATTCCATTCTATTGCATTTCATTCCATTCCATTCCATTACGTTCTACTCGGGTTGATTCCAATCTATTCCATTCCATTCCATTCCGTTACATTCCATTCCATTCCATTCCATTCCATTCCATTCCGTTCCATTCCATTCCATTCCATTCCAGTCCATTCCAATCCTTTCCATTCTACTCGGGTTGATTCCATTCCATTCCATTCCATTCCATTCCATTCCATTCCATTACATTCCATTCCAATCCATTCCATTCTACTCGGGTTGATTCCATTCCATTCCATTCCATTCCATTCCATTCCATTCCATTCCATTCCATTCCATTCCATTCCATTAAATTTTATTCCATTCCATTCCATTCCATTCCTTTCCATTCCATTCCATTCCATTACGTTCTACTCGGGTTGATTTCATTCCGTTCCATTCCATTCCATTCCATTCCATTCCATTCCATTCCATTCCATTCCTTTCGATTCCATACGATTCCATTCCATTCCATTCCATTCCAATCCATTCCGTTCTACTCGGGTTGATTCCATTCCATTCCATTCCATTCCATTCGATTCCATTCCATTCCATTTCAATCCATTCCATTCTACTCGAGTTGATTCCATTCCATTCCATTCCATTCCATTCCATTCCATTCCATTCCATTCCATTCGATTCCATTCCATTCCATTCCGTTCTACTCGGGTTGATTCTATTCCATTCCATTCCATTCCATTCCATTCCATTCCATTCCATTCCATTCCATTCCAGTCCATTCCAATCCATTCCATTCTACTGGGTTTGATTCCATTCCGTTCCATTCCATTCCATTCCATTCCATTCCATTCCATTCCATTCCATTCCTTTCGATTCCATTCCATTCCATTCCATTCCATTCCATTCCATTCCATTCCATTCTATTGCATTCCATTCCATTCCATTCCTTTCCGTTCTACTCGGGTTGGTTCCAATCTATTCCATTCCATTCCATTCCGTTACATTCCATTCCATTCCATTCCATTCCATTCCATTCCATTCCGTTCCATTCCATTCCATTCCATTCCAGTCCATTCCAATCCATTCCATTCTACTCGGGTTGATTCCATTCCATTCCATTCCATTCCATTCCATTCCATTCCATTCGATTCCATTCCATTCCATTCGATTCCATTCCATTCCATTCCATTCCATTCCATTCCGTTTGATTCCATTCGTTTCCATTCCATTCCATTCCATTCCAATCCATTCCATTCTACTCGGGTTGATTCCATTCCATTCCATTCCATTCCATTCCATTCCATTCCATTCCATTCCATTCCATTCCATTTGATTCCATTCGTTTCCATTCCATTCCATTCCATTCCAATCCATTCCATTCTACTCGGGTTGATTCCATTCCATTCCATTCCATTCAATTCCACTCCATTCCATTTCATTCCATTCCATTCCATTTCATTCCATTCCATTCCATTCCTTTCCATTCCATTCCATTCCATTCCAATCCATTCCATTCTACTCGGGTTGATTTGATTGCATTCCATTCCATTCCATTCCATTCCATTCCATTCCATTCCAGTCCATTCCAATCCATTCCATTCTACTCGGCTTGATTTGATTCCATTCCATTCCATTCCATTCCATTCCGTTCTACTCTGGTTGAATTCATTCCTTTCCATTGCATTCCATTCCATTCCATTCCATTCCATTCTATGCCATTCGATTCCATTCCATTCCATTTCAATCCATTCCGTTCTACTCGGGTTGATTCCATTCCATTCCATTCCATTCCATTCCATTCCATTCCAGCCCATTCCAATCCATTCCATTCTACTCGGGTTGATTCCATTCGATTCCATTCCATTCCATTGGATTCCATTCCATTCCATTCCATTCCATTCCGTTCCATTCGATTCGATTCCATTCCATTCCAATCCATTCCATTCCATTCCATTCCATTCCATTCCATTCCATTCCATTCCTTTCCATTCCATTGGATTCCATTCCATTCCATTCCATTCCATTCCATTCCTTTCCATTCCATTCCATTCCATTCCGTTCCACTCGGGTTGATTCCATTCTATTCCATTCCATTCCATTCGATTCCATTCGATTCCATTCGATTCCATTCCATTCCATTCCATTAAATTTCATTCCATTCCATTCCATTCCATTCCATTCCATTCCGTTCGATTCCATTCCATTCCATTCCAATCCAATCCATTCCATTCTACTCCGGTTGATTCCATTGCATTCCATTCCATTCCATTCCATTCCATTCCGTTCCATTCCAATCCATTCCATTCTACTCGGGTTGATTCCATTCAATTCCATTCCATTCCATTCCGTTCCATTCCAATCCATTCCATTCTACTCGGGTTGATTCCATTCCATTCCATTCCATTCCATTCCTTTCCATTCCATTCCATTCCATTCCAATCCATTCCATTCAACTCGGGTTGATTCCATCCAATTCCATTCCATTCCATTCCATTCCATTCCATTCCATTAAATTTTATTCCATTCCATTCCATTCCATTCCTTTCCATTCCATTCCATTCCATTACGTTCTACTCGGGTTGATTTCATTCCATTCCATTCCATTCCATTCCATTCCATTCCATTCCATTCCATTCCATTCCATTCCATTCCTTTCGATTCCATACGATTCCATTCCAGTCCATTCCATTCCAATCCATTCCGTTCTACTCGGGTTGATTCCATTCCATTCCATTCCATTCCATTCGATTCCATTCCATTCCATTTCAATCCATTCCATTCTACTCGGGTTGATTCCATTCCATTCCATTCCATTCCATTCCATTCAATTCCATTCCATTCCATTCCAGTCCATTCCAATCCATTCCATTCTACTCGGGTTGATTCCATTCCATTCCATTCCATTCCATTCCATTCCATTCCATTCCATTCCATTCCTTTCAATTCCATTCCATTCCATTCCATTCCATTCCATTCCATTCCATTCCATTCCATTCTATTGCATTCCATTCCATTCCATTCCATTCCGTTCTACTCGGGTTGATTCCAATCTATTCCATTCCATTCTATTCCGTTACATTCCATTCCATTCCATTCCATTCCATTCCATTCCGTTCCATTCCATTCCATTCCATTCCAGTCCATTCCAATCCATTCCATTCTACTCGGGTTGATTCCATTCCATTCCATTCCATTACATTACATTCCATTCCAATCCATTCCATTCTACTTGGGTTGATACCATTCCATTCCATTCCATTCCATTCCATTCCATTCGATTCCATTCCATTCCATTAAATTTTATTCCATTCCATTCCATTCCATTCCTTTCCTTTCCATTCCATTCCATTCCATTCCATTACGTTCTACTCGGGTTGATTTCATTCCATTCCATTCCATTCCATTCCATTCCATTCCATTCCATTCCATTCCATTCCAATCCATTCCGTTCTACTCGGGTTGATTCCATTCCATTCCATTCCATTCCATTCCATTCCATTCCATTCCATTTCAATCCATTCCATTCTACTCGGGTTGATTCCATTCCATTCCATTCCATTCCATTCCATTCCATTCCATTCCATTCCATTCCATTCCATTCCATTCCATTCCACTCGATTCCATTCCATTCCATTCCGTTCTACTCGGGTTGATTCTATTCCATTCCATTCCATTCCATTCCATTCCATTCCATTCCATTCCATTCCATTCCAGTCCATTCCAATCCATTCCATTCTACTCGGGTTTGATTCCATTCCGTTCCATTCCATTCCATTCCATTCCATTCCATTCCATTCCATTCCATTCCATTCCTTTCGATTCCATTCCATTCCATTCCATTCCATTCCATTCCATTCCATTCCATTCCATTCCATTCCATTCCATTCTATTGCATTTCATTCCATTCCATTCCATTACGTTCTACTCGGGTTGATTCCAATCTATTCCATTCCATTCCATTCCGTTACATTCCATTCCATTCCATTCCATTCCATTCCATTCCGTTCCATTCCATTCCATTCCATTCCAGTCCATTCCAATCCTTTCCATTCTACTCGGGTTGATTCCATTCCATTCCATTCCATTCCATTCCATTCCATTCCATTCCATTCCATTCCAATCCATTCCATTCTACTCGGGTTGATTCCATTCCATTCCATTCCATTCCATTCCATTCCATTCCATTAAATTTTATTCCATTCCATTCCATTCCATTCCTTTCCATTCCATTCCATTCCATTACGTTCTACTCGGGTTGATTTCATTCCGTTCCATTCCATTCCATTCCATTCCATTCCATTCCATTCCATTCCATTCCTTTCGATTCCATACGATTCCATTCCATTCCATTCCATTCCAATCCATTCCGTTCTACTCGGGTTGATTCCATTCCATTCCATTCCATTCCATTCGATTCCATTCCATTCCATTTCAATCCATTCCATTCTACTCAGGTTGATTCCATTCCATTCCATTCCATTCCATTCCATTCCATTCCATTCCATTCCATTCCATTCCATTCAATTCCATTCGATTCCATTCCATTCCATTCCGTTCTACTCGGGTTGATTCTATTCCATTCCATTCCATTCCATTCCATTCCATTCCATTCCATTCCAGTCCATTCCAATCCATTCCATTCTACTGGGTTTGATTCCATTCCGTTCCATTCCATTCCATTCCATTCCATTCCATTCCATTCCTTTCGATTCCATTCCATTCCATTCCATTCCATTCCATTCCATTCCATTCCATTCCATTCTATTGCATTCCATTCCATTCCATTCCATTCCTTTCTACTCGGGTTGATTCCAATCTATTCCATTCCATTCCATTCCGTTACATTCCATTCCATTCCATTCCATTCCATTCCATTCCATTCCGTTCCATTCCATTCCATTCCATTCCAGTCCATTCCAATCCATTCCATTCTACTCGGGTTGATTCCATTCCATTCCATTCCATTCCATTCCATTCCATTCCATTCCATTCGATTCCATTCCATTCCATTCCATTCCATTCCATTCCATTTGATTCCATTCGTTTCCATTCCATTCCATTCCATTCCAATCCATTCCATTCTACTCGGGTTGATTCCATTCCATTCCATTCCATTCCATTCCATTCCATTCCATTCCATTCCATTCCATTCCAATCCATTCCATTCTACTCGGGTTGATTCCATTCCATTCCATTCCATTCCATTCCATTCCATTCAATTCCATTCCATTCCATTCCATTCCATTCCATTCTATACCATTCCATTCCATTCGATTCCATTCGATTCCATTCGATTCCATTCCATTCCATTCCATTAAATTCCATTCCATTCCATTCCATTTCATTCCATTCCATTCCATTCCATTCCATTCCATTCCGTTCTACTCGGGTTGATTCCATTCCATTCCATTCCATTCCATTCCATTCCATTCCATTCCATTCCTTTCGATTCCATTCCATTCCATTCCATTCCGTTCCATTCCATTCCATTCCATTCCATTCCATTCCATTCTATTCTATTGCATTCCATTCCATTCCATTCCATTCTGTTCTACTCGGGTTGATTCCAATCTATTCCATTCCATTCCATTCCATTCCATTCCATTCCATTCCATTCCGTTCTACTCGGGTTGATTCCATTCCATTCCATTCCATTCCATTCCAATCCAGTCCATTCTACTCGGGTTGATTTGATTCCATTCCATTCCATTCCATTCCATTCCATTCCATTCCATTCCATTCCATTCGATTCCATTCCATTCCATTCCAATCCATTCCATTCAACTCGGGTTGATTTGATTCCATTCCATTCCATTCCATTCCATTCGATTCCATTCGATTCCATTCCATTCCATTCCATTAAATTCCATTCCATTCCATTCGATTCCATTCCATTCCATTCCAATCCATTCCATTCAACTCGGGTTGATTTGATTCCATTCCATTCCATTCCATTCCATTCCATTCCATTCCATTCCATTCCAGTCCATTCCAATCCATTCCATTCTACTCGGGTTGATTCCATTCCATTCCATTCCATTCCATTCCATTCCAATCCATTCCATTCTACTCGGGTTGATTCCATTCCATTCCATTCCATTCTATTCCACTCCATTCCATTTCATTCCTTTCCATTCCATTCCATTCCATTCCAATCCATTCCATTCTTCTCTGGTTTATTCCATTCCATTCCATTCCATTCCATTCCATTCCATTCCATTCCATTCCATTCCAATCCATTCCATTCTACTCGGGTTGATTCCACTCCGTTCCTTTCCATTCCATTCCATTCCATTCTATTCCGTTCCATTCCATTCCTTTCCATTCCATTCTTTTCCATTCCTTTCCATTCCATTCCATTCCATTCCATTCCATTCCGTTCTACTCGGGTTGATCCCATTCTATTCCATTCCATTCCATTCGATTCCATTCGATTCCATTCCACTCCATTCCATTAAATTCCATTCCATTCCATTCCATTCCATTCCGTTCCATTCCATTACGTTCTACTCGTTTAGATTTCATTCTATTCCATTCCATTCCATTCCATTCCTTTCCATTCCATTCCATTCCATTCGATCCCATTCGATTCCATTCCATTCCATTCCATTCCAATCCATTCCGTTCTACTCGGGTTGATTCCATTCCATTCAATTCCATTCCATTACATTCCATTCCAATCCATTCCATTCTACTTGGGTTGATACCATTCCATTCCATTCCATTCCATTCCATTCCATTCGATTCGATTCCATTCAATTCCATTGCATTCCATTCCATTCCAATCCAGTCCATTCTACTCGGGTTGATTTGACTCCATTCCATTCCATTCCTTTCCATTCCATTCCATTCCATTCCATTCCATTCGATTCCATTCGATTCCATTCCATTCCATTCCAATCCATTCCATTCAACTCGGGTTGATTTGATTCCATTCCATTCCATTCCATTCTTTCCATTCGATTCCATTCGATTCCATTCCATTCCATTCCATTAAATTCCATTCCATTCCATTCCATTCCATTCCATTCCATTCCATTCCATTCCATTCCATTCCATTCCATTCCATTCCGTTCTACTCGGGTTGATTCCATTCCATTCCATTCCATTCCATTCCATTCCATTCCATTCCATTCCATTCGATTCCATTCAATTCCATTCCATTCCATTCCATTCCAATCCAGTCCATTCTACTCGGGTTGATTTGATTCCATTCCATTCCATTCCATTCCATTCCATTCCATTCCATTCCATTCCATTCCAGTCCATTCCAATCCATTCCATTCTACTCGGCTTGATTTGATTCCATTCCATTCCATTCCATTCCATTCCAGTCCATTCCAATCCATTCCATTCTACTCGGGTTGATTCCATTCCATTCCATTCCATTCCATTCCATTCCGTTCTACTCTGGTTGAATTCATTCCTTTCCATTGCATTCCATTCCATTCCACTCCATTCTATTCCATTCGATTCCATTCCATTCCATTTCAATCCATTCCGTTCTACTCGGATTGATTCCATTCCATTCCATTCCATTCCATTCCAGTCCATTCCAATCCATTCCATTCTACTCGGGTTGATTCCATTCGATTCCATTCCATTCCATTGGATTCCATTCCATTCCATTCCATTCCATTCCATTCCATTCCATTCCATTCCAGTCCATTCGATTCCATTCCATTCCATTCCATTCGATTCCATTCCGTTCCATTCCATTCCAATCCATTCCGTTCTACTCGGTTTGATTCCATTCCATTCCATTCCATTCCATTCCATTCCATTCCATTCCATTTCAATCCATTCCATTCTACTCGGATTGATTCCATTCCATTCCATTCCATTCCATTCCATTCCAATCCATTCCATTCTACTCGGGTTGATTCCATTCCATTCCATTCCATTCCATTCCATTCCATTCCATTCCATTCCATTCCATTTCATTCCATTCCATTCCATTCCAATCCATTCCATTCAACTCGGGTTGATTCCATTCAATTCCATTCCATTCCATTCCGTTCCATTCCATTCCATTTCATTCCAGTCCATTCCATTCGATTCCATTCCATTCCATTCCATTTCACTGCATTCCATTCCATTCCATTCCATTTCATTCCATTCCATTCCTTTCCATTCCACTCCATTCCATTCCATTCCATTTCACTGCATTCCATTCCATTCCATTCCATTTCATTCCATTCCATTCCTTTCCATTCCACTCCATTCCATTCCATTCCATTCCATTCCATTCCTTTCTACTCGGGTTGATTCCATTCTGTTCCATTCCATTCCATTCGATTCCTTTCGATTCCATTCGATTCCATTCCATTCCATTCCATTCCATTCCAATCCATTCCATTCAACTCGGGTTGATTCCATTCAATTCCATTCCATTCCATTCCGTTCCATTCCATTCCATTTCATTCCAGTCCATTCCATTCGATTCCATTCCATTCCATTCCATTTCACTGCATTCCATTCCATTCAATTCCATTTCATTCCATTCCATTCCTTTCCATTCCACTCCATTCCATTCCATTCCATTTCACTGCATTCCATTCCATTCCATTCCATTTCTTTCCATTCCATTCCTTTCCATTCCACTCCATTCCATTCCATTCCATTCCATTCCATTCCTTTCTACTCGGGTTGATTCCATTCTGTTCCATTCCATTCCATTCGATTCCTTTCGATTCCATTCGATTCCATTCCATTCCATTCCATTCCATTCCATTCCATTCCATTCCATTCTACTCAGGTTCATAACATTCCATTGCATTCCATTCTCTTGTATTCCATTGAATTCCATTCCATTCCATTCCATTCCATTCCATTCCATTCCATTCCATTCCATTCCATTCCGTTCTACTCGGTTTGATTCCATTCCATTCCATTCCATTCCATTGAATTCCATTCCATTCCATTCCATTCCAACCCATTCCATTCCATTCCATTCCATTCCATTCCGTTCAACTCAGGTTGATTCCATTCTATTCCACTCCATTCCATTCTATTCCATTCAATTCCACTCGATTCCATTCCATTCCATTCCATTCCATTCCATTCCATTCCATTCCAATCCATTCCATTCTACTCGGGTTGATTCCATTCCATTCCATTCAATTCCATTCCATTCCATTCCATTCCATTCCATTCCATTCCCTTCCATTCCGTTCCATTCGGTTCCATTCGATTCCATTCGATTCCATTCCATTTCAATCCATTCCATTCCGTTCCGTTCCATTCCGTTCCTTTCCGTTCCGTTATATTCGGGTTGATTCCATTCTATTCCACTCCATTCCATTCGATTCCATTCGATTCCATTCGATTCCATTCCATTCCATTCCATTCCATTCCATTCCATTCTATTCTATTGAATTCCATTCCATTCCATTCCATTCAATTCCTATCCATTCCATTCTACTCGGGTTGATTCCATTCCATTCCATTCCATTCCATTCCATTCCATTCCATTCCATTCCATTCCATTCCATTCCATTCCATTCCATTCCATTCCATTCGATTCCATTCCATTCGATTCCATTCCATTCCATTCCATTCCATTCCATTCCATTCGAATCCATTCTATTCTACTCGGGTTGATTCCATTCCATTCCATTCCATTCCTTTCCATTGCCTTCCATTCCATTCCATTCGGTTCCATTCGATTCCATTCGATTCCAATCTATTCCACTCCATTCAATTCTATTCCATTCGATTCCATTCGATTCCATTCCATTCCATTCCATTTGATTTTATTTCATTGAATTTCATTCCATTCCATTCCATTCCATTCCAATCCATTCCATTCTACTCGGGTTGATTCCATTCCATTCCATTCCATTCCATTCTATTCCATTCCATTCCATTCGATTCCATTCGATTCCATTCGATTCCATTCCATTCCATTCCATTCCATTCCATTCCATTCGATTCCATTCCATTCCATTCCATTCCATTCCATTCCATTCCATTCCATTCCATTCCATTCCATTCCATTCCATTCCATTCCATTCCATTCCGTTCTACTCGGGTTCATTCCATTCCATTCCATTCCATTCCATTCTATTCCATTCCATTCCCTTCCATTCTATTCTATTGAATTCCATTCCATTCCATTCCATTCCATTCCATTCCATTCCATTCCATTCCATTCCATTCCTTTCCATTCCATTCTACTCGGGTTGATTCCATTCCATTCCATTCCATTCCATTCCATTCCATTCCATTCCATTCCGTTCTACTCGGGTTCATTCCATTCCATTCCATTCCATTCCGTTCTACTCGGGTTCATTCCATTCCATTCCATTCCATTCCATTCCATTCCATTCCATTCCATTCCGTTCTACTCGGGTCCTTTCCATTCCATTCCATTCCATTCGATTCCCTTCCATTCCATTCGATTCCATTCCATTCCATTACAATCCATTCCATTCTACTCGGGTTGATTCCATTCCATTGCATTCCATTCCATTATATTCCATTGCATTCCATTCCATTCCATTCCTTTCTACTCGGGTTGATTCCATTCTATTCCATTCCATTCCATTCGATTCCATTCGATTCCATTCCATTCCATTCCATTTCATTGCATTCCATTCTATTCCATTCCATTCCATTCCATTCCATTCCATTCCATTCCATTCCATTCCATTCCATTCCTTTCTACTCGGGTTGATTCCATTCTATTCCATTCCATTCCATTCGTTTCCATTCGATTCCATTCGATTCCATTCCATTCCATTCCATTCCATTCCATTCCGTTCTACTCGGGTTCATTCCATTCCATTCCATTCCATTCCATTCCATTCCATTCTATTCTATTGAATTCCATTCCATTCCATTCCATTAAATTCCTATCCATTTCATTCTACTCGGGTTGATTCCAATCCATTCCATGCCATTCCATTCCATTCCATTCCATTCCATTCCATTCCATTCCATTCCATTCCATTCGATTCCATTCGATTCCATTCCATTCCATTCCATTCCATTCCATTCCATTCCAATCCATTCCATTCTACTCGGGTTGATTTCTTTCCATTCCATTCCATTCCTTTCCATTGCCTTCCATTCCATTCCATTCGGTTCCATTCGATTCCATTCGATTCCATTCTATTCCACTCCATTCAATTCTATTCCATTCGATTCCATTCGATTCCATTCCGTTCCATTCCATTCCATTCCATTTCATTCTATTTCATTGAATTTCATTCCATTCCATTCCATTCCATTCCAATCCATTCCATTCTACTCGGGTTGATTCCATTCCATTCCATTCCATTCCATTCCATTCCATTCCATTCCATTCCATTCGATTCCATTCGATTCCATTCGATTCCATTCCATTCCATTCCATTCCGTTCGATTCCGTTCGATTCCATTCCATTCCATTCCATTCCATTCCATTCCATTCCATTCCATTCCATTCCATTAAATTCCGTTCTACTCGGGTTCATTCCATTCCATTCCATTCCATTCCATTCCATTCTATTGCATTGAATTCCATTCAATTCCATTCCATTCCATTCCATTCCATTCCATTCCATTCCATTCCATTCCATTCCATTCTATTCCATTGAATTCCATTCCATTCCATACCATTCCATTCCATTCCATTCCATTCCATTCCATTCCATTCCATTCCATTGCATTCCGTTCTACTCGGGTTGATTCCATTCCATTCCATTCCATTCCATTCCATTCCATTCCATTCCATTCCATTCCATTCCATTCCATTTCGTTCAACTCGGATTGATTCCATTCCATTCCATTCAGTTCCATTCGATTCCATTCAATTCCATTCGATTCCATTCCATTCCATTCCGTTCCATTCCATTCCATTTCCATTCCAATCCATTCCATTGTACTCGGGTTGATTCCATTCCATTCCATTCCATTCCATTCCATTCCATTCCATTCCATTCCTTTCCATTCGGTTCCATTCGATTCCATTCGATTCCATTCCATTTCACTCCATTCCATTCCGTTCTGTTCCGTTCCGTTCCAGTCCGTTCCGTTCTATTCGGGTTCATTCCATTCTATTCCACTCCATTCCATTCAATTCCATTCGATTCCATTCGATTCCATTCGATTCCATTCCATTCCATTCGATTCCATTCCATTCCATTCCATTCCATTCCATTCCATTCCATTCCATTCCATTCCATTCCATTCCATTCCATTGCATTCTACTCGGGTTGATTCCATTCCATTCCATTCCATTCCATTCCATTCCATTCCATTCCCTTCTATTCCATGCCATTCGGTTCCATTCGATTCAATTCGATTCCATTCCATTTCACTCCATTCCATTCCATTCCGTTCCGTTCCGTTCCGTTCCGTTCCGTTCTATTCGGTTTGATTCCATTCTATTCCGCTCCATTCCATTCGATTCCATTCCATTCCATTCCATTCCATTCCATTCCATTCCATTCCATTCCATTCCCTTCCATTCTATTCTATTGAATTCCATTGCATTCCATTCCATTCCATTCCTATCCATTCCATTCTACTCGGGTTGATTCCATTCCATTCCATTCCATTCCATTCCATTCCATTCCATTCCGTTCTACTCGGGTTCATTCCATTCCATTCCATTCCATTCCGTTCTACTCGGGTTCATTCCATTCCATTCCATTCCATTCCATTCCATTCCATTCCATTCCATTCCATTCGATTCCATTCCATTCCATTACAATCCATTCCATTCTACTCGGGTTGATTCCATTCCATTGCATTCCATTCCATTCCATTCCATTGCATTCCATTCCATTCCATTCCTTTCTACTCGGGTTGATTCCATTCTATTCCATTCCATTCCATTCGATTCCATTCGATTCCATTCCATTCCATTCCATTTCATTGCATTCCATTCTATTCCATTCCATTCCATTCCATTCCATTCCATTCCATTCCATTCCATTCCATTCCATTCCATTCCATTCCATTCCTTTCTACTCGGGTTGATTCCATTCTATTCCATTCCATTCCATTCGTTTCCATTCGATTCCATTCGATTCCATTCCATTCCATTCCATTCCATTCCATTCCGTTCTACTCGGGTTCATTCCATTCCATTCCATTCCATTCCATTCCATTCCATTCCATTCTATTCTATTGAATTCCATTCCATTCCATTCCATTAAATTCCTATCCATTTCATTCTACTCGGGTTGATTCCAATCCATTCCATTCCATTCCATTCCATTCCATTCCATTCCATTCCATTCCATTCCATTCGATTCCATTCGATTCCATTCCATTCCATTCCATTCCATTCCATTCCATTCCATTCCAATCCATTCCATTCTACTCGGGTTGATTTCTTTCCATTCCATTCCATTCCTTTCCATTGCCTTCCATTCCATTCCATTCGGTTCCATTCGATTCCATTCGATTCCATTCTATTCCACTCCATTCAATTCTATTCCATTCGATTCCATTCGATTCCATTCCGTTCCATTCCATTCCATTCCATTTCATTCTATTTCATTGAATTTCATTCCATTCCATTCCATTCCATTCCAATCCATTCCATTCTACTCGGGTTGATTCCATTCCATTCCATTCCATTCCATTCCATTCCATTCCATTCCATTCCATTCCGTTCTACTCGGGTTCATTCCATTCCATTCCATTCCATTCCATTCCATTCCATTCTATTGCATTGAATTCCATTCAATTCCATTCCATTCCATTCCATTCCATTCCATTCCATTCCATTCCATTCCATTCCATTCCATTCTATTCCATTGAATTCCATTCCATTCCATACCATTCCATTCCATTCCATTCCATTCCATTCCATTCCATTCCATTGCATTCCGTTCTACTCGGGTTGATTCCATTCCATTCCATTCCATTCCATTCCATTCCATTCCATTCCATTCCATTCCATTCCATTCCATTTCGTTCAACTCGGATTGATTCCATTCCATTCCATTCAGTTCCATTCGATTCCATTCAATTCCATTCGATTCCATTCCATTCCATTCCGTTCCATTCCATTCCATTTCCATTCCAATCCATTCCATTCTACTCGGGTTGATTCCATTCCATTCCATTCCATTCCATTCCATTCCATTCCATTCCATTCCATTCCGTTCCATTCGGTTCCATTCGATTCCATTCGATTCCATTCCATTTCACTCCATTCCATTCCGTTCTGTTCCGTTCCGTTCCAGTCCGTTCCGTTCTATTCGGGTTCATTCCATTCTATTCCACTCCATTCCATTCAATTCCATTCGATTCCATTCGATTCCATTCGATTCCATTCCATTCCATTCGATTCCATTCCATTCCATTCCATTCCATTCCATTCCATTCCATTCCATTCCATTCCATTCCATTCCATTCCATTGCATTCTACTCGGGTTGATTCCATTCCATTCCATTCCATTCCATTCCATTCCATTCTATTCCCTTCTATTCCATGCCATTCGGTTCCATTCGATTCAATTCGATTCCATTCCATTTCACTCCATTCCATTCCATTCCGTTCCGTTCCGTTCCGTTCCGTTCCGTTCTATTCGGTTTGATTCCATTCTATTCCGCTCCATTCCATTCGATTCCATTCGATTCCATTCCATTCCATTCCATTCCATTCCATTCCATTCCATTCCCTTCCATTCTATTCTATTGAATTCCATTGCATTCCATTCCATTCCATTCCTATCCATTCCATTCTACTCGGGTTGATTCCATTCCATTCCATTCCATCCCATTCCATTCCATTCCATTCCATTCCATTCCCTTCCATTCCGTTCTACTCCGGTTCATTCCATTCCATTCCATTCCATTCCAATCCATTCCATTCTACTCGGGTTGAATCCATTCCATTCCATTCCATTCCATTCCATTCCGTTCCGTTCTACTCGGGTTGATTCCATTCCATTCCATTCCATTCCATTCCATTCCATTCCATTCCATTCCATTCCATTCCATTCCATTCCATTCGATTGCATTCGATTCGATTCCATTCCATTCCATTCCATTTCATTCCATTCCATTCCATTCCATTCCATTCCATTCCATTCCATTCCTTTCCATTCCATTCCATTCGATTCCATTCGATTCCATTCCATTCCATTCCATTCGATTCCATTCAATTCCATTCCATTCCATTCCATTCCATTCCATTCCATTCCATTCCATTCCATTCCATTCCATTCCGTTCTACTCGGGTTCATTCCATTGCATTCCATTCCATTCCATTCTATTCCATTGAATTTCATTCCATTCCATTCCATTCCATTCCATTCCATTCCATTCCATTCCATTCCATTCCATTCTACTGGGGTTGATTCCATTCCATTCCATTCCATTCCATTCCATTCCATTCCATTCCATTCCATTCCATTCGATTCCATTCGATTCCATTCCATTCCATTCCATTCCATTCCATTCCATTCCATTCCAATCCATTCCATTCTACTCGGGTTGATTCCATTCCATTCCATTCCATTCCATTCCATACCCTTCCATTCCATTCCATTCGGTTCCATTCGATTCCATTCGATTCCATTCCATTTCACTCCATTCCATTCCATTCCGTTAAGTTCCGTTCTGTTCCGTTCCGTTCCGTTCTACTCGGGATGATTCCATTCTATTCCACTCCATTCCATTCGATTCCATTCCATTCCATTCCATTCCATTCCATTCCATTCCATTCCATTCCATTCCATTCCCTTCCATTCTATTCTACTGAATTCCATTGCATTCCATTCCATTCCATTCCTATCCCTTCCATTCTACTCGGGTTGATTCCATTCCTTTCCATTCCATTTCATTCCATTCCATTCCATTCCGCTCTACTCGGGTTCATTCCATTCCATTCCATTCCATTTGATTGCATTCGATTCCATTCCGTTCCTTTCCGTTCTACTCGGGTCCATTCCATTCCATTCCATTCCATTCCATTCCATTCCATTCCATTTCATTCCAGTCCATTCCAATCCATTCCATTCTACTCGGGTTGATTCCATTCCATTCCATTCCATTCCATTCCATTCCATTCCATTCCATTCCATTCCATTCCATTCCATTCCATTCGATTCCATTCGATTCCATTCCATTCCATTCCATTCCATTCCATTCCATTCCATTCCATTCCATTCCATTCCATTCCATTCCATTCGATTCCATTCGATTCCATTCCATTCCATTCCATTCCATTCCATTCCATTCCATTCCATTCCATTCCATTCCATTCCGTTCTACTCGGGTTCATTCCATTCCATTCCATTCCATTCCATTCCATTCTATTGCATTGAATTCCATTCCATTCCATTCCATTCCATTCCATTCCATTCCATTCTATTTCATTCCAGTCCATTCCATTCGATTCCATTCCATTCCATTCCATTTCATTGCATTCCATTCCATTCCATTCCATTCCATTCCATTCCATTCCATTCCATTCCGTTCCATTCGGTTCCATTCAATTCCATTCGATTCCATTCCATTTCAATCCATTCCATTCCGTTCCGTTCCGTTCCGTTCCTTTCCGTTCCGTTCTATTCGGGTTGATTCCATTCTATTCCACTCCATTCCATTCGATTCCATTCGATTCCATTCGATTCCATTCCATTCCATTCCATTCCATTCCATTCCATTCCATTCCATTCCATTCTATTCTATTGAATTCCATTCCATTCCATTCCATTAAATTCCTATCCATTTCATTCTACTCGGGTTGATTCCAATCCATTCCATTCCATTCCATTCCATTCCATTCCATTCCATTCCATTCCATTCCATTCGATTCCATTCGATTCCATTCGATTCCATTCCATTCCATTCCATTCCATTCCATTCCATTCCATTCCATTCCATTGCATTCCGTTCTACTCGGGTTGATTCCATTCCATTCCATTCCATTCCATTCCATTCCATTCCATTCCATTCCATTCCATTCCATTCCATTCCATTTCGTTCAACTCGGATTGATTCCATTCCATTCCATTCAGTTCCATTCGATTCCATTCAATTCCATTCGATTCCATTCCATTCCATTCCGTTCCATTCCATTCCATTTCCATTCCAATCCATTCCATTCTACTCGGGTTGATTCCATTCCATTCCATTCCATTCCATTCCATTCCATTCCATTCCATTCCATTCGGTTCCATTCGATTCCATTCGATTCCATTCCATTTCACTCCATTCCATTCCGTTCTGTTCCGTTCCGTTCCAGTCCGTTCCGTTCTATTCGGGTTCATTCCATTCTATTCCACTCCATTCCATTCAATTCCATTCGATTCCATTCGATTCCATTCGATTCCATTCCATTCCATTCGATTCCATTCCATTCCATTCCATTCCATTCCATTCCATTCCATTCCATTCCATTCCATTGCATTCTACTCGGGTTGATTCCATTCCATTCCATTCCATTCCATTCCATTCCATTCCATTCCATTCCCTTCTATTCCATGCCATTCGGTTCCATTCGATTCAATTCGATTCCATTCCATTTCACTCCATTCCATTCCATTCCGTTCCGTTCCGTTCCGTTCCGTTCCGTTCTATTCGGTTTGATTCCATTCTATTCCGCTCCATTCCGTTCGATTCCATTCGATTCCATTCCATTCCATTCCATTCCATTCCATTCCATTCCATTCCATTCCCTTCCATTCTATTCTATTGAATTCCATTGCATTCCATTCCATTCCATTCCTATCCATTCCATTCTACTCGGGTTGATTCCATTCCATTCCATTCCATCCCATTCCATTCCATTCCATTCCATTCCATTCCCTTCCAATCCGTTCTACTCCGGTTCATTCCACTCCATTCCATTCCATTCCAATCCATTCCATTCTACTCGGGTTGATTCCATTCCATTCCATTCCATTCCATTCCATTCCGTTCCGTTCTACTCGGGTTGATTCCATTCCATTCCATTCCATTCCATTCCATTCCATTCCATTCCATTCCATTCCATTCCATTCCATTCGATTCCATTCGATTGCATTCGATTCGATTCCATTCCATTCCATTCCATTTCATTCCATTCCATTCCATTCCATTCCATTCCATTCCATTCCATTCCATTCCTTTCCATTCCATTCCATTCTATTCCATTCGATTCCATTCCATTCCATTCCATTCCATTCCATTCCATTCCATTCCATTCCATTCCATTCCATTCCATTCCATTCCATTCCATTCCGTTCTACTCGGGTTCATTCCATTGCATTCCATTCCATTCCATTCTATTCCATTGAATTTCATTCCATTCCATTCCATTCCATTCCATTCCATTCCATTCCATTCCATTCCATTCCATTCCATTCCATTCTACTGGGGTTGATTCCATTCCATTCCATTCCATTCCATTCCATTCCATTCCATTCCATTCCATTCCATTCCATTCCATTCGATTCCATTCGATTCCATTCGATTCCATTCCATTCCATTCCATTCCATTCCATTCCATTCCAATCCATTCCATTCTACTCTGGTTGATTCCATTCCATTCCATTCCATTCCATTCCCTTCCATTCCATTCCATTCGGTTCCATTCGATTCCATTCGATTCCATTCCATTCCATTCCATTCCATTCCATTCCATTCCAATCCATTCCATTCTACTCTGGTTGATTCCATTCCATTCCATTCCATTCCATTCCATTCCATTCCATTCTATTCCATTCCATTCCATTCCATTCGATTCCATTCGATTCCATTCCATTCCATTCCATTCCATTCCATTCGATTCCATTCCATTCCATTCCATTCCATTCCATTCGATTCCATTCGATTCCATTCCATTCCATTCCATTCCATTCCATTCCATTCCATTCCATTCCATTCCGTTCTACTCGGGTTCATTCCATTCCATTCCATTCCATTCCATTCCATTCTATTGCATTGAATTCCATTCCATTCCATTCCATTCCATTCCATTCCATTCCATTCTATTTCATTCCAGTCCATTCCATTCGATTCCATTCCATTCCATTCCATTTCATTGCATTCCATTCCATTCCATTCCATTCCATTCCATTCCATTCCATTCCATTCCATTCCGTTCCATTCGGTTCCATTCAATTCCATTCGATTCCATTCCATTTCAATCCATTCCATTCCGTTCCGTTCCGTTCCTTTCCGTTCCGTTCTATTCGGGTTGATTCCATTCTATTCCACTCCATTCCATTCGATTCCATTCGATTCCATTCGATTCCATTCCATTCCATTCCATTCCATTCCATTCCATTCCATTCTATTCTATTGAATTCCATTCCATTCCATTCCATTAAATTCCTATCCATTTCATTCTACTCGGGTTGATTCCAATCCATTCCATTCCATTCCATTCCATTCCATTCCATTCCATTCCATTCCATTCCATTCGATTCCATTCGATTCCATTCCATTCCATTCCATTCCATTCCAATCCATTCCATTCTACTCGGGTTGATTTCTTTCCATTCCATTCCATTCCTTTCCATTGCCTTCCATTCCATTCCATTCGGTTCCATTCGATGCCATTCGATTCCATTCTATTCCACTCCATTCAATTCTATTCCATTCGATTCCATTCGATTCCATTCCGTTCCATTCCATTCCATTCCATTTCATTCTATTTCATTGAATTTCATTCCATTCCATTCCATTCCATTCCAATCCATTCCATTCTACTCTGGTTGATTCCATTCCATTCCATTCCATTCCATTCCATTCCATTCCATTCCATTCCGTTCCATTCCATTCCATTCCATTCGATTCCATTCGATTCCATTCCATTCCATTCCATTCCATTCCATTCCGTTCGATTCCATTCCATTCCATTCCATTCCATTCCATTCCATTCCATTCCATTCCATTCCGTTCTACTCGGGTTCATTCCATTCCATTCCATTCCATTCCATTCCATTCCATTCTATTGCATTGAATTCCATTCCATTCCATTCCATTCCATTCCATTCCATTCCATTCCATTCCATTCCATTCCATTCCATTCCATTCCATTCCATTCCTTTCTACTCGGGTTGATTCCATTCCATTCCATTCCATTCCATTCTATTCCATTGAATTCCATTCCATTCCATACCATTCCATTCCATTCCATTCCATTCCATTCCATTCCATTGCATTCCGTTCTACTCGGGTTGATTCCATTCCATTCCATTCCATTCCATTCCATTCCATTCCATTCCATTCCATTCCATTCCATTCCATTTCGTTCAACTCGGGTTTATTCCATTCCATTCCATTCAATTCCATTCGATTCCATTCAATTCCATTCGATTCCATTCCATTCCATTCCGTTCCATTCCATTCCATTCCATTCCAATCCATTCCATTCTACTCGGGTTGATTCCATTCCATTCCATTCCATTCCATTCCATTCCATTCCATTCCATTCCATTCCATTCGGTTCCATTCGATTCCATTCGATTCCATTCCATTTCACTCCATTCCATTCCGTTCCGTTCCATTCCGTTCCAGTCCGTTCCGTTCTATTCGGGTTCATTCCATTCTATTCCACTCCATTCCATTCAATTCCATTCGATTCCATTCGATTCCATTCACTTCCATTCTAGTCTATTGAATTCCATTCCATTCCATTCCATTCCATTCCTATCCATTCCATTCTACTCGGGTTGATTCCATTCCATTCCATTCCATTCCATTCCATTCCATTCCATTCCATTCCATTCCGTTCTACTCGGGTTCATTCCATTCCATTCCATTCCATCCCATTCCATTCCATTCGATTCCATTCCATTCCGTTCTACTCGGGTCCTTTCCATTCCATTCCATTCCATTCGATTCCCTTCAATTCCATTCGATTCCATTCCACTCCATTCCAATCCATTCCATTCTACTCGGGTTGAATCCATTCCATTGCATTCCATTCCATTCCATTCCATTCCATTCCATTCCATTCCTTTCTACTCGGGTTCATCCCATTCTATTCCATTCCATTCCATTCCATTCCATTGGATTCCATTCCATTCCATTCCATTCCATTCCGTTCCATTCGATTCGATTCCATTCCATTCCAATCCATTCCATTCCATTCCATTCCATTCCATTCCATTCCATTCCATTCCTTTCCATTCCATTGGATTCCATTCCATTCCATTCCATTCCATTCCATTCCTTTCCATTCCATTCCATTCCATTCCGTTCCACTCGGGTTGATTCCATTCTATTCCATTCCATTCCATTCGATTCCATTCGATTCCATTCGATTCCATTCCATTCCATTCCATTAAATTTCATTCCATTCCATTCCATTCCATTCCATTCCATTCCGTTCGATTCCATTCCATTCCATTCCAATCCAATCCATTCCATTCTACTCCGGTTGATTCCATTGCATTCCATTCCATTCCATTCCATTCCATTCCGTTCCATTCCAATCCATTCCATTCTACTCGGGTTGATTCCATTCAATTCCATTCCATTCCATTCCGTTCCATTCCAATCCATTCCATTCTACTCGGGTTGATTCCATTCCATTCCATTCCATTCCATTCCTTTCCATTCCATTCCATTCCATTCCAATCCATTCCATTCAACTCGGGTTGATTCCATCCAATTCCATTCCATTCCATTCCATTCCATTCCATTCCATTAAATTTTATTCCATTCCATTCCATTCCATTCCTTTCCATTCCATTCCATTCCATTACGTTCTACTCGGGTTGATTTCATTCCATTCCATTCCATTCCATTCCATTCCATTCCATTCCATTCCATTCCATTCCATTCCATTCCATTCCTTTCGATTCCATACGATTCCATTCCAGTCCATTCCATTCCAATCCATTCCGTTCTACTCGGGTTGATTCCATTCCATTCCATTCCATTCCATTCGATTCCATTCCATTCCATTTCAATCCATTCCATTCTACTCGGGTTGATTCCATTCCATTCCATTCCATTCCATTCCATTCAATTCCATTCCATTCCATTCCAGTCCATTCCAATCCATTCCATTCTACTCGGGTTGATTCCATTCCATTCCATTCCATTCCATTCCATTCCATTCCATTCCATTCCATTCCATTCCTTTCAATTCCATTCCATTCCATTCCATTCCATTCCATTCCATTCCATTCCATTCCATTCTATTGCATTCCATTCCATTCCATTCCATTCCGTTCTACTCGGGTTGATTCCAATCTATTCCATTCCATTCTATTCCGTTACATTCCATTCCATTCCATTCCATTCCATTCCATTCCGTTCCATTCCATTCCATTCCATTCCAGTCCATTCCAATCCATTCCATTCTACTCGGGTTGATTCCATTCCATTCCATTCCATTACATTACATTCCATTCCAATCCATTCCATTCTACTTGGGTTGATACCATTCCATTCCATTCCATTCCATTCCATTCCATTCGATTCCATTCCATTCCATTAAATTTTATTCCATTCCATTCCATTCCATTCCTTTCCTTTCCATTCCATTCCATTCCATTCCATTACGTTCTACTCGGGTTGATTTCATTCCATTCCATTCCATTCCATTCCATTCCATTCCATTCCATTCCATTCCATTCCAATCCATTCCGTTCTACTCGGGTTGATTCCATTCCATTCCATTCCATTCCATTCCATTCCATTCCATTCCATTTCAATCCATTCCATTCTACTCGGGTTGATTCCATTCCATTCCATTCCATTCCATTCCATTCCATTCCATTCCATTCCATTCCATTCCATTCCATTCCATTCCACTCGGTTCCATTCCATTCCATTCCGTTCTACTCGGGTTGATTCTATTCCATTCCATTCCATTCCATTCCATTCCATTCCATTCCATTCCATTCCATTCCAGTCCATTCCAATCCATTCCATTCTACTCGGGTTTGATTCCATTCCGTTCCATTCCATTCCATTCCATTCCATTCCATTCCATTCCATTCCATTCCATTCCTTTCGATTCCATTCCATTCCATTCCATTCCATTCCATTCCATTCCATTCCATTCCATTCCATTCCATTCTATTGCATTTCATTCCATTCCATTCCATTACGTTCTACTCGGGTTGATTCCAATCTATTCCATTCCATTCCATTCCGTTACATTCCATTCCATTCCATTCCATTCCATTCCATTCCGTTCCATTCCATTCCATTCCATTCCAGTCCATTCCAATCCTTTCCATTCTACTCGGGTTGATTCCATTCCATTCCATTCCATTCCATTCCATTCCATTCCATTACATTCCATTCCAATCCATTCCATTCTACTCGGGTTGATTCCATTCCATTCCATTCCATTCCATTCCATTCCATTCCATTAAATTTTATTCCATTCCATTCCATTCCATTCCTTTCCATTCCATTCCATTCCATTACGTTCTACTCGGGTTGATTTCATTCCGTTCCATTCCATTCCATTCCATTCCATTCCATTCCATTCCATTCCATTCCTTTCGATTCCATACGATTCCATTCCATTCCATTCCATTCCAATCCATTCCGTTCTACTCGGGTTGATTCCATTCCATTCCATTCCATTCCATTCGATTCCATTCCATTCCATTTCAATCCATTCCATTCTACTCAGGTTGATTCCATTCCATTCCATTCCATTCCATTCCATTCCATTCCATTCCATTCCATTCCATTCAATTCCATTCGATTCCATTCCATTCCATTCCGTTCTACTCGGGTTGATTCTATTCCATTCCATTCCATTCCATTCCATTCCATTCCATTCCATTCCAGTCCATTCCAATCCATTCCATTCTACTGGGTTTGATTCCATTCCGTTCCATTCCATTCCATTCCATTCCATTCCATTCCATTCCTTTCGATTCCATTCCATTCCATTCCATTCCATTCCATTCCATTCCATTCCATTCCATTCTATTGCATTCCATTCCATTCCATTCCATTCCTTTCTACTCGGGTTGATTCCAATCTATTCCATTCCATTCCATTCCGTTACATTCCATTCCATTCCATTCCATTCCATTCCATTCCATTCCGTTCCATTCCATTCCATTCCATTCCAGTCCATTCCAATCCATTCCATTCTACTCGGGTTGATTCCATTCCATTCCATTCCATTCCATTCCATTCCATTCCATTCCATTCGATTCCATTCCATTCCATTCCATTCCATTCCATTCCATTTGATTCCATTCGTTTCCATTCCATTCCATTCCATTCCAATCCATTCCATTCTACTCGGGTTGATTCCATTCCATTCCATTCCATTCCATTCCATTCCATTCCATTCCATTCCATTCCATTCCAATCCATTCCATTCTACTCGGGTTGATTCCATTCCATTCCATTCCATTCCATTCCATTCCATTCAATTCCATTCCATTCCATTCCATTCCATTCCATTCTATACCATTCCATTCCATTCGATTCCATTCGATTCCATTCGATTCCATTCCATTCCATTCCATTAAATTCCATTCCATTCCATTCCATTTCATTCCATTCCATTCCATTCCATTCCATTCCATTCCGTTCTACTCGGGTTGATTCCATTCCATTCCATTCCATTCCATTCCATTCCATTCCATTCCATTCCTTTCGATTCCATTCCATTCCATTCCATTCCGTTCCATTCCATTCCATTCCATTCCATTCCATTCCATTCTATTCTATTGCATTCCATTCCATTCCATTCCATTCTGTTCTACTCGGGTTGATTCCAATCTATTCCATTCCATTCCATTCCATTCCATTCCATTCCATTCCGTTCTACTCGGGTTGATTCCATTCCATTCCATTCCATTCCATTCCAATCCAGTCCATTCTACTCGGGTTGATTTGATTCCATTCCATTCCATTCCATTCCATTCCATTCCATTCCATTCCATTCCATTCGATTCCATTCCATTCCATTCCAATCCATTCCATTCAACTCGGGTTGATTTGATTCCATTCCATTCCATTCCATTCCATTCGATTCCATTCGATTCCATTCCATTCCATTCCATTAAATTCCATTCCATTCCATTCGATTCCATTCCATTCCATTCCAATCCATTCCATTCAACTCGGGTTGATTTGATTCCATTCCATTCCATTCCATTCCATTCCATTCCATTCCATTCCATTCCAGTCCATTCCAATCCATTCCATTCTACTCGGGTTGATTCCATTCCATTCCATTCCATTCCATTCCATTCCAATCCATTCCATTCTACTCGGGTTGATTCCATTCCATTCCATTCCATTCTATTCCACTCCATTCCATTTCATTCCTTTCCATTCCATTCCATTCCATTCCAATCCATTCCATTCTTCTCTGGTTTATTCCATTCCATTCCATTCCATTCCATTCCATTCCATTCCATTCCATTCCATTCCATTCCAATCCATTCCATTCTACTCGGGTTGATTCCACTCCGTTCCTTTCCATTCCATTCCATTCCATTCTATTCCGTTCCATTCCATTCCTTTCCATTCCATTCTTTTCCATTCCTTTCCATTCCATTCCATTCCATTCCATTCCATTCCATTCCGTTCTACTCGGGTTGATCCCATTCTATTCCATTCCATTCCATTCGATTCCATTCGATTCCATTCCACTCCATTCCATTAAATTCCATTCCATTCCATTCCATTCCATTCCGTTCCATTCCATTACGTTCTACTCGTTTAGATTTCATTCTATTCCATTCCATTCCATTCCATTCCTTTCCATTCCATTCCATTCCATTCGATCCCATTCGATTCCATTCCATTCCATTCCATTCCAATCCATTCCGTTCTACTCGGGTTGATTCCATTCCATTCAATTCCATTCCATTACATTCCATTCCAATCCATTCCATTCTACTTGGGTTGATACCATTCCATTCCATTCCATTCCATTCCATTCCATTCCATTCGATTCCATTCAATTCCATTGCATTCCATTCCATTCCAATCCAGTCCATTCTACTCGGGTTGATTTGACTCCATTCCATTCCATTCCTTTCCATTCCATTCCATTCCATTCCATTCCATTCGATTCCATTCGATTCCATTCCATTCCATTCCAATCCATTCCATTCAACTCGGGTTGATTTGATTCCATTCCATTCCATTCCATTCTTTCCATTCGATTCCATTCGATTCCATTCCATTCCATTCCATTAAATTCCATTCCATTCCATTCCATTCCATTCCATTCCATTCCATTCCATTCCATTCCATTCCATTCCATTCCGTTCTACTCGGGTTGATTCCATTCCATTCCATTCCATTCCATTCCATTCCATTCCATTCCATTCCATTCGATTCCATTCAATTCCATTCCATTCCATTCCATTCCAATCCAGTCCATTCTACTCGGGTTGATTTGATTCCATTCCATTCCATTCCATTCCATTCCATTCCATTCCATTCCATTCCATTCCAGTCCATTCCAATCCATTCCATTCTACTCGGCTTGATTTGATTCCATTCCATTCCATTCCATTCCATTCCAGTCCATTCCAATCCATTCCATTCTACTCGGGTTGATTCCATTCCATTCCATTCCATTCCATTCCATTCCGTTCTACTCTGGTTGAATTCATTCCTTTCCATTGCATTCCATTCCATTCCACTCCATTCTATTCCATTCGATTCCATTCCATTCCATTTCAATCCATTCCGTTCTACTCGGATTGATTCCATTCCATTCCATTCCATTCCATTCCAGTCCATTCCAATCCATTCCATTCTACTCGGGTTGATTCCATTCGATTCCATTCCATTCCATTGGATTCCATTCCATTCCATTCCATTCCATTCCATTCCATTCCATTCCATTCCAGTCCATTCGATTCCATTCCATTCCATTCCATTCGATTCCATTCCGTTCCATTCCATTCCAATCCATTCCGTTCTACTCGGTTTGATTCCATTCCATTCCATTCCATTCCATTCCATTCCATTCCATTCCATTCCATTTCAATCCATTCCATTCTACTCGGGTTGATTCCATTCCATTCCATTCCATTCCATTCCATTCCAATCCATTCCATTCTACTCGGGTTGATTCCATTCCATTCCATTCCATTCCATTCCATTCCATTCCATTCCATTCCATTCAATTTCATTCCATTCCATTCCATTCCAATCCATTCCATTCAACTCGGGTTGATTCCATTCAATTCCATTCCATTCCATTCCGTTCCATTCCATTCCATTTCATTCCAGTCCATTCCATTCGATTCCATTCCATTCCATTCCATTTCACTGCATTCCATTCCATTCCATTCCATTTCATTCCATTCCATTCCTTTCCATTCCACTCCATTCCATTCCATTCCATTTCACTGCATTCCATTCCATTCCATTCCATTTCATTCCATTCCATTCCTTTCCATTCCACTCCATTCCATTCCATTCCATTCCATTCCATTCCTTTCTACTCGGGTTGATTCCATTCTGTTCCATTCCATTCCATTCGATTCCTTTCGATTCCATTCGATTCCATTCCATTCCATTCCATTCCATTCCAATCCATTCCATTCAACTCGGGTTGATTCCATTCAATTCCATTCCATTCCATTCCGTTCCATTCCATTCCATTTCATTCCAGTCCATTCCATTCGATTCCATTCCATTCCATTCCATTTCACTGCATTCCATTCCATTCAATTCCATTTCATTCCATTCCATTCCATTCCATTCCACTCCATTCCATTCCATTCCATTTCACTGCATTCCATTCCATTCCATTCCATTTCTTTCCATTCCATTCCTTTCCATTCCACTCCATTCCATTCCATTCCATTCCATTCCATTCCTTTCTACTCGGGTTGATTCCATTCTGTTCCATTCCATTCCATTCGATTCCTTTCGATTCCATTCGATTCCATTCCATTCCATTCCATTCCATTCCATTCCATTCCATTCCATTCTACTCAGGTTCATAACATTCCATTGCATTCCATTCTCTTGTATTCCATTGAATTCCATTCCATTCCATTCCATTCCATTCCATTCCATTCCATTCCATTCCATTCCATTCCGTTCTACTCGGTTTGATTCCATTCCATTCCATTCCATTCCATTGAATTCCATTCCATTCCATTCCATTCCAACCCATTCCATTCCATTCCATTCCATTCCATTCCGTTCAACTCAGGTTGATTCCATTCTATTCCACTCCATTCCATTCTATTCCATTCAATTCCACTCGATTCCATTCCATTCCATTCCATTCCATTCCATTCCATTCCATTCCAATCCATTCCATTCTACTCGGGTTGATTCCATTCCATTCCATTCAATTCCATTCCATTCCATTCCATTCCATTCCATTCCATTCCCTTCCATTCCGTTCCATTCGGTTCCATTCGATTCCATTCGATTCCATTCCATTTCAATCCATTCCATTCCGTTCCGTTCCATTCCGTTCCTTTCCGTTCCGTTATATTCGGGTTGATTCCATTCTATTCCACTCCATTCCATTCGATTCCATTCGATTCCATTCGATTCCATTCCATTCCATTCCATTCCATTCCATTCCATTCTATTCTATTGAATTCCATTCCATTCCATTCCATTCAATTCCTATCCATTCCATTCTACTCGGGTTGATTCCATTCCATTCCATTCCATTCCATTCCATTCCATTCCATTCCATTCCATTCCATTCCATTCCATTCCATTCCATTCCATTCGATTCCATTCCATTCGATTCCATTCCATTCCATTCCATTCCATTCCATTCCATTCGAATCCATTCTATTCTACTCGGGTTGATTCCATTCCATTCCATTCCATTCCTTTCCATTGCCTTCCATTCCATTCCATTCGGTTCCATTCGATTCCATTCGATTCCAATCTATTCTACTCCATTCAATTCTATTCCATTCGATTCCATTCGATTCCATTCCATTCCATTCCATTTGATTTTATTTCATTGAATTTCATTCCATTCCATTCCATTCCATTCCAATCCATTCCATTCTACTCGGGTTGATTCCATTCCATTCCATTCCATTCCATTCTATTCCATTCCATTCCATTCGATTCCATTCGATTCCATTCGATTCCATTCCATTCCATTCCATTCCATTCCATTCCATTCGATTCCATTCCATTCCATTCCATTCCATTCCATTCCATTCCATTCCATTCCATTCCATTCCATTCCATTCCATTCCATTCCATTCCGTTCTACTCGGGTTCATTCCATTCCATTCCATTCCATTCCATTCTATTCCATTCCATTCCCTTCCATTCTATTCTATTGAATTCCATTCCATTCCATTCCATTCCATTCCATTCCATTCCATTCCATTCCATTCCATTCCTTTCCATTCCATTCTACTCGGGTTGATTCCATTCCATTCCATTCCATTCCATTCCATTCCATTCCATTCCATTCCGTTCTACTCGGGTTCATTCCATTCCATTCCATTCCATTCCGTTCTACTCGGGTTCATTCCATTCCATTCCATTCCATTCCATTCCATTCCATTCCATTCCATTCCGTTCTACTCGGGTCCTTTCCATTCCATTCCATTCCATTCGATTCCCTTCCATTCCATTCGATTCCATTCCATTCCATTACAATCCATTCCATTCTACTCGGGTTGATTCCATTCCATTGCATTCCATTCCATTATATTCCATTGCATTCCATTCCATTCCATTCCTTTCTACTCGGGTTGATTCCATTCTATTCCATTCCATTCCATTCGATTCCATTCGATTCCATTCCATTCCATTCCATTTCATTGCATTCCATTCTATTCCATTCCATTCCATTCCATTCCATTCCATTCCATTCCATTCCATTCCATTCCATTCCATTCCTTTCTACTCGGGTTGATTCCATTCTATTCCATTCCATTCCATTCGTTTCCATTCGATTCCATTCGATTCCATTCCATTCCATTCCATTCCATTCCATTCCGTTCTACTCGGGTTCATTCCATTCCATTCCATTCCATTCCATTCCATTCCATTCTATTCTATTGAATTCCATTCCATTCCATTCCATTAAATTCCTATCCATTTCATTCTACTCGGGTTGATTCCAATCCATTCCATGCCATTCCATTCCATTCCATTCCATTCCATTCCATTCCATTCCATTCCATTCCATTCGATTCCATTCGATTCCATTCCATTCCATTCCATTCCATTCCATTCCATTCCAATCCATTCCATTCTACTCGGGTTGATTTCTTTCCATTCCATTCCATTCCTTTCCATTGCCTTCCATTCCATTCCATTCGGTTCCATTCGATTCCATTCGATTCCATTCTATTCCACTCCATTCAATTCTATTCCATTCGATTCCATTCGATTCCATTCCGTTCCATTCCATTCCATTCCATTTCATTCTATTTCATTGAATTTCATTCCATTCCATTCCATTCCATTCCAATCCATTCCATTCTACTCGGGTTGATTCCATTCCATTCCATTCCATTCCATTCCATTCCATTCCATTCCATTCCATTCCATTCCATTCGATTCCATTCGATTCCATTCGATTCCATTCCATTCCATTCCATTCCGTTCGATTCCGTTCGATTCCATTCCATTCCATTCCATTCCATTCCATTCCATTCCATTCCATTCCATTCCATTCCATTAAATTCCGTTCTACTCGGGTTCATTCCATTCCATTCCATTCCATTCCATTCCATTCTATTGCATTGAATTCCATTCAATTCCATTCCATTCCATTCCATTCCATTCCATTCCATTCCATTCCATTCCATTCCATTCTATTCCATTGAATTCCATTCCATTCCATACCATTCCATTCCATTCCATTCCATTCCATTCCATTCCATTCCATTCCATTGCATTCCGTTCTACTCGGGTTGATTCCATTCCATTCCATTCCATTCCATTCCATTCCATTCCATTCCATTCCATTCCATTCCATTCCATTCCATTCCATTCCATTCCATTCCATTCCATTTCGTTCAACTCGGATTGATTCCATTCCATTCCATTCAGTTCCATTCGATTCCATTCAATTCCATTCGATTCCATTCCATTCCATTCCGTTCCATTCCATTCCATTTCCATTCCAATCCATTCCATTGTACTCGGGTTGATTCCATTCCATTCCATTCCATTCCATTCCATTCCATTCCATTCCATTCCTTTCCATTCGGTTCCATTCGATTCCATTCGATTCCATTCCATTTCACTCCATTCCATTCCGTTCTGTTCCGTTCCGTTCCAGTCCGTTCCGTTCTATTCGGGTTCATTCCATTCTATTCCACTCCATTCCATTCAATTCCATTCGATTCCATTCGATTCCATTCGATTCCATTCCATTCCATTCGATTCCATTCCATTCCATTCCATTCCATTCCATTCCATTCCATTCCATTCCATTCCATTCCATTCCATTCCATTGCATTCTACTCGGGTTGATTCCATTCCATTCCATTCCATTCCATTCCATTCCATTCCATTCCCTTCTATTCCATGCCATTCGGTTCCATTCGATTCAATTCGATTCCATTCCATTTCACTCCATTCCATTCCATTCCGTTCCGTTCCGTTCCGTTCCGTTCCGTTCTATTCGGTTTGATTCCATTCTATTCCGCTCCATTCCATTCGATTCCATTCCATTCCATTCCATTCCATTCCATTCCATTCCATTCCATTCCCTTCCATTCTATTCTATTGAATTCCATTGCATTCCATTCCATTCCATTCCTATCCATTCCATTCTACTCGGGTTGATTCCATTCCATTCCATTCCATTCCATTCCATTCCATTCCATTCCGTTCTACTCGGGTTCATTCCATTCCATTCCATTCCATTCCGTTCTACTCGGGTTCATTCCATTCCATTCCATTCCATTCCATTCCATTCCATTCCATTCCATTCCATTCGATTCCATTCCATTCCATTACAATCCATTCCATTCTACTCGGGTTGATTCCATTCCATTGCATTCCATTCCATTCCATTCCATTGCATTCCATTCCATTCCATTCCTTTCTACTCGGGTTGATTCCATTCTATTCCATTCCATTCCATTCGATTCCATTCGATTCCATTCCATTCCATTCCATTTCATTGCATTCCATTCTATTCCATTCCATTCCATTCCATTCCATTCCATTCCATTCCATTCCATTCCATTCCATTCCATTCCATTCCATTCCTTTCTACTCGGGTTGATTCCATTCTATTCCATTCCATTCCATTCGTTTCCATTCGATTCCATTCGATTCCATTCCATTCCATTCCATTCCATTCCATTCCGTTCTACTCGGGTTCATTCCATTCCATTCCATTCCATTCCATTCCATTCCATTCCATTCTATTCTATTGAATTCCATTCCATTCCATTCCATTAAATTCCTATCCATTTCATTCTACTCGGGTTGATTCCAATCCATTCCATTCCATTCCATTCCATTCCATTCCATTCCATTCCATTCCATTCCATTCGATTCCATTCGATTCCATTCCATTCCATTCCATTCCATTCCATTCCATTCCATTCCAATCCATTCCATTCTACTCGGGTTGATTTCTTTCCATTCCATTCCATTCCTTTCCATTGCCTTCCATTCCATTCCATTCGGTTCCATTCGATTCCATTCGATTCCATTCTATTCCACTCCATTCAATTCTATTCCATTCGATTCCATTCGATTCCATTCCGTTCCATTCCATTCCATTCCATTTCATTCTATTTCATTGAATTTCATTCCATTCCATTCCATTCCATTCCAATCCATTCCATTCTACTCGGGTTGATTCCATTCCATTCCATTCCATTCCATTCCATTCCATTCCATTCCATTCCATTCCGTTCTACTCGGGTTCATTCCATTCCATTCCATTCCATTCCATTCCATTCCATTCTATTGCATTGAATTCCATTCAATTCCATTCCATTCCATTCCATTCCATTCCATTCCATTCCATTCCATTCCATTCCATTCCATTCTATTCCATTGAATTCCATTCCATTCCATACCATTCCATTCCATTCCATTCCATTCCATTCCATTCCATTCCATTGCATTCCGTTCTACTCGGGTTGATTCCATTCCATTCCATTCCATTCCATTCCATTCCATTCCATTCCATTCCATTCCATTCCATTCCATTTCGTTCAACTCGGATTGATTCCATTCCATTCCATTCAGTTCCATTCGATTCCATTCAATTCCATTCGATTCCATTCCATTCCATTCCGTTCCATTCCATTCCATTTCCATTCCAATCCATTCCATTCTACTCGGGTTGATTCCATTCCATTCCATTCCATTCCATTCCATTCCATTCCATTCCATTCCATTCCGTTCCATTCGGTTCCATTCGATTCCATTCGATTCCATTCCATTTCACTCCATTCCATTCCGTTCTGTTCCGTTCCGTTCCAGTCCGTTCCGTTCTATTCGGGTTCATTCCATTCTATTCCACTCCATTCCATTCAATTCCATTCGATTCCATTCGATTCCATTCGATTCCATTCCATTCCATTCGATTCCATTCCATTCCATTCCATTCCATTCCATTCCATTCCATTCCATTCCATTCCATTCCATTCCATTCCATTGCATTCTACTCGGGTTGATTCCATTCCATTCCATTCCATTCCATTCCATTCCATTCTATTCCCTTCTATTCCATGCCATTCGGTTCCATTCGATTCAATTCGATTCCATTCCATTTCACTCCATTCCATTCCATTCCGTTCCGTTCCGTTCCGTTCCGTTCCGTTCTATTCGGTTTGATTCCATTCTATTCCGCTCCATTCCATTCGATTCCATTCGATTCCATTCCATTCCATTCCATTCCATTCCATTCCATTCCATTCCCTTCCATTCTATTCTATTGAATTCCATTGCATTCCATTCCATTCCATTCCTATCCATTCCATTCTACTCGGGTTGATTCCATTCCATTCCATTCCATCCCATTCCATTCCATTCCATTCCATTCCATTCCCTTCCATTCCGTTCTACTCCGGTTCATTCCATTCCATTCCATTCCATTCCAATCCATTCCATTCTACTCGGGTTGAATCCATTCCATTCCATTCCATTCCATTCCATTCCGTTCCGTTCTACTCGGGTTGATTCCATTCCATTCCATTCCATTCCATTCCATTCCATTCCATTCCATTCCATTCCATTCGATTCCATTCGATTGCATTCGATTCGATTCCATTCCATTCCATTCCATTTCATTCCATTCCATTCCATTCCATTCCATTCCATTCCATTCCATTCCTTTCCATTCCATTCCATTCTATTCCATTCGATTCCATTCCATTCCATTCCATTCGATTCCATTCAATTCCATTCCATTCCATTCCATTCCATTCCATTCCATTCCATTCCATTCCATTCCGTTCTACTCGGGTTCATTCCATTGCATTCCATTCCATTCCATTCTATTCCATTGAATTTCATTCCATTCCATTCCATTCCATTCCATTCCATTCCATTCCATTCCATTCCATTCCATTCCATTCTACTGGGGTTGATTCCATTCCATTCCATTCCATTCCATTCCATTCCATTCCATTCCATTCCATTCCATTCCATTCGATTCCATTCGATTCCATTCCATTCCATTCCATTCCATTCCATTCCATTCCATTCCAATCCATTCCATTCTACTCGGGTTGATTCCATTCCATTCCATTCCATTCCATTCCATTCCCTTCCATTCCATTCCATTCGGTTCCATTCGATTCCATTCGATTCCATTCCATTTCACTCCATTCCATTCCATTCCGTTAAGTTCCGTTCTGTTCCGTTCCGTTCCGTTCTACTCGGGATGATTCCATTCTATTCCACTCCATTCCATTCGATTCCATTCCATTCCATTCCATTCCATTCCATTCCATTCCATTCCATTCCATTCCCTTCCATTCTATTCTACTGAATTCCATTGCATTCCATTCCATTCCATTCCTATCCCTTCCATTCTACTCGGGTTGATTCCATTCCTTTCCATTCCATTTCATTCCATTCCATTCCATTCCGCTCTACTCGGGTTCATTCCATTCCATTCCATTCCATTTGATTGCATTCGATTCCATTCCGTTCCTTTCCGTTCTACTCGGGTCCATTCCATTCCATTCCATTCCATTCCATTCCATTCCATTCCATTTCATTCCAGTCCATTCCAATCCATTCCATTCTACTCGGGTTGATTCCATTCCATTCCATTCCATTCCATTCCATTCCATTCCATTCCATTCCATTCCATTCCATTCCATTCCATTCGATTCCATTCGATTCCATTCCATTCCATTCCATTCCATTCCATTCCATTCCATTCCATTCCATTCCATTCCATTCCATTCCATTCGATTCCATTCGATTCCATTCCATTCCATTCCATTCCATTCCATTCCATTCCATTCCATTCCATTCCGTTCTACTCGGGTTCATTCCATTCCATTCCATTCCATTCCATTCCATTCTATTGCATTGAATTCCATTCCATTCCATTCCATTCCATTCCATTCCATTCCATTCTATTTCATTCCAGTCCATTCCATTCGATTCCATTCCATTCCATTCCATTTCATTGCATTCCATTCCATTCCATTCCATTCCATTCCATTCCATTCCATTCCATTCCGTTCCATTCGGTTCCATTCAATTCCATTCGATTCCATTCCATTTCAATCCATTCCATTCCGTTCCGTTCCGTTCCGTTCCTTTCCGTTCCGTTCTATTCGGGTTGATTCCATTCTATTCCACTCCATTCCATTCGATTCCATTCGATTCCATTCGATTCCATTCCATTCCATTCCATTCCATTCCATTCCATTCCATTCCATTCCATTCTATTCTATTGAATTCCATTCCATTCCATTCCATTAAATTCCTATCCATTTCATTCTACTCGGGTTGATTCCAATCCATTCCATTCCATTCCATTCCATTCCATTCCATTCCATTCCATTCCATTCCATTCGATTCCATTCGATTCCATTCGATTCCATTCCATTCCATTCCATTCCATTCCATTCCATTCCATTCCATTCCATTGCATTCCGTTCTACTCGGGTTGACTCCATTCCATTCCATTCCATTCCATTCCATTCCATTCCATTCCATTCCATTCCATTCCATTCCATTCCATTTCGTTCAACTCGGATTGATTCCATTCCATTCCATTCAGTTCCATTCGATTCCATTCAATTCCATTCGATTCCATTCCATTCCATTCCGTTCCATTCCATTCCATTTCCATTCCAATCCATTCCATTCTACTCGGGTTGATTCCATTCCATTCCATTCCATTCCATTCCATTCCATTCCATTCCATTCCATTCGGTTCCATTCGATTCCATTCGATTCCATTCCATTTCACTCCATTCCATTCCGTTCTGTTCCGTTCCGTTCCAGTCCGTTCCGTTCTATTCGGGTTCATTCCATTCTATTCCACTCCATTCCATTCAATTCCATTCGATTCCATTCGATTCCATTCGATTCCATTCCATTCCATTCGATTCCATTCCATTCCATTCCATTCCATTCCATTCCATTCCATTCCATTCCATTCCATTGCATTCTACTCGGGTTGATTCCATTCCATTCCATTCCATTCCATTCCATTCCATTCCATTCCATTCCCTTCTATTCCATGCCATTCGGTTCCATTCGATTCAATTCGATTCCATTCCATTTCACTCCATTCCATTCCATTCCGTTCCGTTCCGTTCCGTTCCGTTCCGTTCTATTCGGTTTGATTCCATTCTATTCCGCTCCATTCCGTTCGATTCCATTCGATTCCATTCCATTCCATTCCATTCCATTCCATTCCATTCCATTCCATTCCCTTCCATTCTATTCTATTGAATTCCATTGCATTCCATTCCATTCCATTCCTATCCATTCCATTCTACTCGGGTTGATTCCATTCCATTCCATTCCATCCCATTCCATTCCATTCCATTCCATTCCATTCCCTTCCAATCCGTTCTACTCCGGTTCATTCCATTCCATTCCATTCCATTCCAATCCATTCCATTCTACTCGGGTTGATTCCATTCCATTCCATTCCATTCCATTCCATTCCGTTCCGTTCTACTCGGGTTGATTCCATTCCATTCCATTCCATTCCATTCCATTCCATTCCATTCCATTCCATTCCATTCCATTCCATTCGATTCCATTCGATTGCATTCGATTCGATTCCATTCCATTCCATTCCATTTCATTCCATTCCATTCCATTCCATTCCATTCCATTCCATTCCATTCCATTCCTTTCCATTCCATTCCATTCTATTCCATTCGATTCCATTCCATTCCATTCCATTCCATTCCATTCAATTCCATTCCATTCCATTCCATTCCATTCCATTCCATTCCATTCCATTCCGTTCTACTCGGGTTCATTCCATTGCATTCCATTCCATTCCATTCTATTCCATTGAATTTCATTCCATTCCATTCCATTCCATTCCATTCCATTCCATTCCATTCCATTCCATTCCATTCCATTCCATTCTACTGGGGTTGATTCCATTCCATTCCATTCCATTCCATTCCATTCCATTCCATTCCATTCCATTCCATTCCATTCGATTCCATTCGATTCCATTCGATTCCATTCCATTCCATTCCATTCCATTCCATTCCATTCCAATCCATTCCATTCTACTCTGGTTGATTCCATTCCATTCCATTCCATTCCATTCCCTTCCATTCCATTCCATTCGGTTCCATTCGATTCCATTCGATTCCATTCCATTCCATTCCATTCCATTCCATTCCATTCCAATCCATTCCATTCTACTCTGGTTGATTCCATTCCATTCCATTCCATTCCATTCCATTCCATTCCATTCCATTCCATTCCATTCCATTCCATTCGATTCCATTCGATTCCATTCCATTCCATTCCATTCCATTCCATTCGATTCCATTCCATTCCATTCCATTCCATTCCATTCGATTCCATTCGATTCCATTCCATTCCATTCCATTCCATTCCATTCCATTCCATTCCATTCCATTCCATTCCGTTCTACTCGGGTTCATTCCATTCCATTCCATTCCATTCCATTCCATTCTATTGCATTGAATTCCATTCCATTCCATTCCATTCCATTCCATTCCATTCCATTCTATTTCATTCCAGTCCATTCCATTCGATTCCATTCCATTCCATTCCATTTCATTGCATTCCATTCCATTCCATTCCATTCCATTCCATTCCATTCCATTCCATTCCATTCCGTTCCATTCGGTTCCATTCAATTCCATTCGATTCCATTCCATTTCAATCCATTCCATTCCGTTCCGTTCCGTTCCTTTCCGTTCCGTTCTATTCGGGTTGATTCCATTCTATTCCACTCCATTCCATTCGATTCCATTCGATTCCATTCGATTCCATTCCATTCCATTCCATTCCATTCCATTCCATTCCATTCTATTCTATTGAATTCCATTCCATTCCATTCCATTAAATTCCTATCCATTTCATTCTACTCGGGTTGATTCCAATCCATTCCATTCCATTCCATTCCATTCCATTCCATTCCATTCCATTCCATTCCATTCGATTCCATTCGATTCCATTCCATTCCATTCCATTCCATTCCAATCCATTCCATTCTACTCGGGTTGATTTCTTTCCATTCCATTCCATTCCTTTCCATTGCCTTCCATTCCATTCCATTCGGTTCCATTCGATTCCATTCGATTCCATTCTATTCCACTCCATTCAATTCTATTCCATTCGATTCCATTCGATTCCATTCCGTTCCATTCCATTCCATTCCATTTCATTCTATTTCATTGAATTTCATTCCATTCCATTCCATTCCATTCCAATCCATTCCATTCTACTCTGGTTGATTCCATTCCATTCCATTCCATTCCATTCCATTCCATTCCATTCCATTCCATTCCGTTCCATTCCATTCCATTCCATTCGATTCCATTCGATTCCATTCCATTCCATTCCATTCCATTCCATTCCGTTCGATTCCATTCCATTCCATTCCATTCCATTCCATTCCATTCCATTCCATTCCATTCCGTTCTACTCGGGTTCATTCCATTCCATTCCATTCCATTCCATTCCATTCCATTCTATTGCATTGAATTCCATTCCATTCCATTCCATTCCATTCCATTCCATTCCATTCCATTCCATTCCATTCCATTCCATTCCATTCCATTCCATTCCATTCCATTCCATTCCTTTCTACTCGGGTTGATTCCATTCCATTCCATTCCATTCCATTCTATTCCATTGAATTCCATTCCATTCCATACCATTCCATTCCATTCCATTCCATTCCATTCCATTCCATTGCATTCCGTTCTACTCGGGTTGATTCCATTCCATTCCATTCCATTCCATTCCATTCCATTCCATTCCATTCCATTCCATTCCATTCCATTTCGTTCAACTCGGGTTTTTTCCATTCCATTCCATTCAATTCCATTCGATTCCATTCAATTCCATTCGATTCCATTCCATTCCATTCCGTTCCATTCCATTCCATTCCATTCCAATCCATTCCATTCTACTCGGGTTGATTCCATTCCATTCCATTCCATTCCATTCCATTCCATTCCATTCCATTCCATTCCATTCCATTCGGTTCCATTCGATTCCATTCGATTCCATTCCATTTCACTCCATTCCATTCCGTTCCGTTCCATTCCGTTCCAGTCCGTTCCGTTCTATTCGGGTTCATTCCATTCTATTCCACTCCATTCCATTCAATTCCATTCGATTCCATTCGATTCCATTCCATTCCATTCCATTCCATTCCATTCCATTCACTTCCATTCTAGTCTATTGAATTCCATTCCATTCCATTCCATTCCATTCCTATCCATTCCATTCTACTCGGGTTGATTCCATTCCATTCCATTCCATTCCATTCCATTCCATTCCATTCCATTCCATTCCGTTCTACTCGGGTTCATTCCATTCCATTCCATTCCATCCCATTCCATTCCATTCGATTCCATTCCATTCCGTTCTACTCGGGTCCTTTCCATTCCATTCCATTCCATTCGATTCCCTTCAATTCCATTCGATTCCATTCCACTCCATTCCAATCCATTCCATTCTACTCGGGTTGAATCCATTCCATTGCATTCCATTCCATTCCATTCCATTCCATTCCATTCCATTCCTTTCTACTCGGGTTCATCCCATTCTATTCCATTCCATTCCATTCCATTCCATTCGATTCCATTCCATTCCATTCCATTTCATTGCATTCCATTCCATTCCATTCCATTCCATTCCATTCCATTCCATTCCATTCCATTCCTTTCTACTCGGGTTGATTGCATTCTATTCCATTCCAGTCCATTCCATTCCATTCGATTCCATTCGATTCCATTCGATTCCATTCCATTCCATTCCATTCCATTCCATTCCATTCCGTTCTACTCGTGTTCATTCCATTCCATTGCATTCCATTCTATTGTATTCCATTGAATTCCATTCCATTCCATTCCATTCCATTCCTTTCCATTCCATTCCATTCCATTCCATTCCATTCCATTCCATTCCATTCCATTCCATTCCATTCCGTTCTACTCGGGTTCATTCCATTCCATTCCATTCCATTCCATTCCATTCCATTCTATTGCATTGAATTCCATTCCATTCCGTTCCATTCCATTCCATTCCATTCCATTCCATTCCATTCCATTCCTTTCTACTCGGGTTGATTCCATTCCATTACATTCCATTCCATTCTATTCCATTGCATTCCATTCCATTCCATACCATTCCATTCCACTCCATTCCATTCCATTCCATTCCATTCCATTCCATTCCATTCCATTCCATTCCATTCCGTTCAACTCGGGTTGATTCCATTCCATTCCATTCCATTCCATTCGATTCCATTCAATTCCATTCGATTCCATTCCATTCCATTCCATTCCATTCCATTCCATTCCATTCCAATCCATTCCATTCTACTCGGGTTGATTCCATTCCATTGCATTCCATTCCATTCCATTGCATTCCATTCCATTCCATTCCTTTCTACTCGGGTTGATCCCATTCTATTCCATTCCATTCCATTACATTCCATTCGATTCCATTCGATTCCATTCGATTCCATTCCATTCCATTCCATTCCATTCCATTCCATTCCATTCCGTTCTACTCGGGTTCATTCCATTCCATTGCATTCCATTCTATTGTATTCCATTGAATTCCATTCCTTTCCATTCCATTCCATTCCTTTCCATTCCATTCCATTCCATTCCATTCCATTCCATTCCATTCCATTCCTTTCTACTCGGGTTGATTCCATTCCATTCCATTCCATTCCACTGAATTCCATTGCATTCCATTCCAATCCATTCCATTCCATTCCATTCCGTTCCATTCCGTTCAACTAGGGTTGATTAGATTCCATTCCATTCCATTCCATTCGATTCCATTCAATTCCATTCCATTCCATTCCATTCCATTCCATTCCATTCCATTCCATTCCATTCCATTCCATTCCAATCCATTCCATTCTACTCGGGTTGATTCCATTCCATTCCATTCCATTCCATTCCATTCCATTCCATTCCAATCCATTCCATTCTACTCGGGTTGATTCCATTCCATTCCATTCCATTTCTTTCCATTGCCTTCCATTCCATTCCATTCGGTTCCATTCGGTTCCACTCGATTCCATTCTATTCCACTCCATTCAGTTCTATTCCATTCGATTCCATTCGATTCCATTCCGTTCCATTCCATTTCATTCTATTTCATTGAATTTCATTCCATTCCATTCCATTCCATTCCAATCCATTCCATTCTACTCGGGTTGATTCCATTCTATTCCATTCCATTCAATTCCGTTCCATTCTACTCGGGTTGATTCCATTCCATTCCATTCCATTCCATTCCATTCCATTCCATTCCATTCCATTCCATTCCACTCCACTCCATTCCATTCCATTCCATTCCATTCCATTCCATTCCATTCGATTCCATTCGATTGCATTCTATTCCATTCGATTGCATTCTATTCCATTCCATTCCATTCCATTCCATTCCATTCCATTCCATTCCTTTCCATTCCATTCCATTCCATTCCATTCCATTCCATTCCATTCCATTCCATTCGATTCCATTCGATTCGATTCCATTCCATTCCATTCCATTCCATTCCATTCCATTCCATTCCATTCCATTCCGTTCTACTCGGGTTCATTCCATTGCATTCCATTCCATTCCATTCTATTCCATTGAATTTCATTCCATTCCATTCCATTCCATTCCATTCCAATCCATTCCATTCCATTCCATTCCATTCCATTCTACTGGGGTTGATTCCATTCCATTCCATTCCATTCTATTCCATTCCATTCCATTCCATTCGATTCCATTCGATTCCATTCGATTCCATTCCATTCCATTCCATTCCATTCCATTCCATTCCATTCCATTCCATTCGGTTCCATTCGATTCCATTCGATTCCATTCCATTTCACTCCATTCCATTCCGTTCCGTTCCGTTCCGTTCCAGTCCGTTCCGTTCTATTCGGGTCCATTCCATTCTATTCCACTCCATTCCATTCAATTCCATTCGATTCCATTCCATTCTATTCTACTGAATTCCATTCCATTCCATTCCATTCCATTCCTATCCATTCCATTCTACTCGGGTTGATTCCATTCCATTCCATTCCATTCCATTCCATTCCATTCCATTCCATTCCATTCCATTCCATTCCATTCCGTTCTACTCGGGTTCATTCCATTCCATTCCATTCCATTCCATTCCATTCCATTCCATTCCATTGCATTCTATTACATTCCATTCCATTGCATTCCATTCCATTCCATTCCTTTCTACTCGGGTTGATCCCATTCTATTCCATTCCATTCCATTCCATTCCATTCCATTGCATTCCATTCCATTCCATTTCATTGCATTCCATTCCATTCCATTCCATTCCATTCCATTCCATTCCATTCCATTCCATTCCATTCCATTCCTTTCTACTCGGGTTGATTCCATTCTATTCCATTCCATTCCATTCGATTCCATTCGATTCCATTCCATTCCATTCCATTCCATTCCATTCCATTCCGTTCTACTCGGGTTCATTCCATTCCATTGCATTCCATTCTATTGTATTCCATTGAATTCCATTCCATTCCACTCCATTCCATTCCTTTCCATTCCATTCCATTCCATTCCATTCCATTCCATTCCATTCCGTTCTACTCGGGTTGATTCCATTCCATTCCATTCCATTCCATTCCTTTCCATTCCATTCCATTCCATTCCATTCCATTCCATTCCATTCCATTCCATTCCTTTCTACTCGGGTTGATTCCATTCCATTCCATTCCATTCCACTGAATTCCATTGTATTCCTTTCCATTCCATTCCATTCCATTCCATTCAGTTCCATTCCGTTCAAATCGGGTTGATTAGATTCCATTCCATTCCATTCCATTCGATTCCATTCCATTCCATTCCATTCCATTCCATTCCATTCCATTCCATTCCATTCCATTCCAATCAATTCCATTCTACTCGGGTTGATTCCATTCCATTCCATTCCATTCCATTCCATTCCATTCCATTCCATTCCATTCCCTTCCATTCCGTTCCATTCGGTTGCATTCGATTGCATTCGATTCCATTCCATTTCAATCCATTCCATTCCGTTCCGTTCCGTTACGTTCCTTTCCGTTCCGTTCTGTTCGGGTTGATTCCATTCTATTCCACTCCATTCCATTCGATTCCATTCGATTCCATTCGATTCCACTCCATTCCATTCCATTCCATTCCATTCCATTCCATTCCATTCCATTCTATTCTATTCTATAGAATTCCATTCCATTCCATTCCATTAAATTCCTATCCATTTCATTCTACTCGGGTTGACTCCAATCCATTCCATTCCATTCCATTCCATTCCATTCCATTCCATTCCATTCCATTCCATTCCATTCGATTCCATTCCATTCCAATCCATTCCATTCTACTCGGGTTGATTCCATTCCATTCCATTCCAATTCTTTCCATTGCCTTCCATTCCATTCCATTCGGTTCCATTCGATTCCATTCGATTCCATTCTATTCCACTCCATTCAATTCTATTCCATTCGATTCCATTCGATTCCATTCCGTTCTAATTCCATTTCATTCTATTTCATTGAATTTCATTCCATTCCATTCCATTCCATTCCAATCCATTCCATTCTACTCGGGTTGATTCCATTCCATTCCATTCCATTCCATTCCGTTCCATTCTACTCGGGTTGATTCCATTCCATTCCATTCCTTTCCATTCCATTCCATTCCATTCCATTCCATTCCATTCCACTCCACTCCATTCCATTCCATTCCATTCCATTCCATTCCTTTCGATTCCATTCGATTGCATTCGATTCCATTCCATTCCATTCCATTCCATTCCATTCCATTCCATTCCATTCCGTTCCTTTCCATTGCATTCCATTCTATTCCATTCGATTCCATTCCATTCCATTCCATTCGATTCCATTCGATTCGATACCATTCCATTCCATTCCATTCCATTCAATTCCATTCCATTCCGTTCTACTCGGGTTCATTCCATTGCATTCCATTCCATTACATTCTATTCCATTGAATTTCATTCCATTCCATTCCATTCCATTCCATTCCATTCCATTCCACTCCATTCGATTCCATTCGATTCCATTCCATTCCATTCCATTGCATTCCATTCCAATCCATTCCATTCTACTCGGGTTGATTCCATTCCATTCCATTCCATTCCGTTCCATTCCATTCCATTCCATTCCATTCCCGTCCATTCCATTCCCTTCCATTCCATTCCATTCGGTTCCATTCGATTCCATTCGATTCCATTCCATTCCATTCCATTCAATTCCATTCCATTCCATTCCATTCCATTCCATTCCATTCCATTCGATTCTATTCCATTCCATTCCATTCCATTCCATTCCATTCCATTCCATTCCATTCCATTCCTTTCTACTCGGGTTCATTCCATTCCATTCCATTCCATTCCATTCCATTCTATTGCATTGAATTCCATTCCATTCCGTTCCATTCCATTCCATTCCATTCCATTCCATTCCATTCCATTCCTTTCTACTCGGGTTGATTCCATTCCATTACATTCCATTCCATTCTATTCCATTGAATTCCATTCCATTCCATACCATTCCATTCCACTCCATTCCATTCCATTCCATTCCATTCCATTCCATTCCATTGCATTCCGTTCTACTCGGGTTGATTCCATTCCATTCCATTCCATTCCATTCCATTCCATTCCATTCCATTCCATTCCATTCCATTCCATTCCATTCCATTCCATTCCGTTCAACTCGGGTTGATTCCATTCCATTCCATTCCATTCCATTCGATTCCATTCAATTCCATTCGATTCCATTCCATTCCATTCCATTCCATTCCATTCCATTCCATTCGAATCCATTCCATTCTACTCGGGTTGATTCCATTCCATTCCATTCCATTCCATTCCATTCCATTCCATTCCATTCCCTTCCATTCCATTCCATTCGGTTCCATTCGATTCCATTCGATTCCATTCCATTTCACTCCATTCCATTCCGTTCCGTTCCGTTCCGTTCCAGTCCGTTCCGTTCTATTCGGGTTCATTCCATTCTATTCCACTCCATTCCATTCAATTCCATTCGATTCCATTCGATTCCATTCCATTCCATTCCATTCCATTCCATTCCCTTCCATTCTATTCTAATCAATTCCATTCCATTCCATTCCATTCCATTCCTATCCATTCCATTCTACTCGGTTTGATTCCATTCCATTCCATTCCATTCCATTCCATTCCATTCCATTCCATTCCATTCCATTCCATTCCATTCCGTTCTACTCAGGTTCATTCCATTCCATTCCATTCCATTGCATTCCATTCCATTCCATTCCATTCCATTCCGTTCTACTCGGGTCCTTTCCATTCCATTCCATTCCATTCGATTCCATTCCATTCCATTCCAATCCATTCCATTCTACTCGGGTTGATTCCATTCCATTGCATTCCATTCCATTCCATTGCATTCCATTCCATTCCATTCCTTTCTACTCGGGTTGATCCCATTCTATTCCATTCCATTCCATTACATTCCATTCGATTCCATTCCATTCCATTCCATTTCATTGCATTCCATTCCATTCCATTCCATTTCATTGCATTCCATTCCATTCCATTCCATTCCATTCCGTTCCATTCCTTTCTACTCGGGTTGATTCCATTCTATTCCATTCCATTCCATTCGATTCCATTCGATTCCATTCGATTCCATTCCATTCCATTCCATTCCATTCCATTCCATTCCGTTCTACTCGGGTTCATTCCATTCCATTGCATTCCATTCTATTGTATTCCATTGAATTCCATTCCTTTCCATTCCATTCCATTCCTTTCCATTCCATTCCATTCCATTCCATTCCATTCCATTCCATTCCATTCCATTCCATTCCATTCCATTCCGTTCTACTCGGGTTGATTCCATTCCATTCCATTCCATTCCACTGAATTCCATTTCATTCCATTCCAATCCATTCCATTCCATTCCATTCCGTTCAATTCCGTTCAACTCGGGTTGATTAGATTCCATTCCATTCCATTCCATTCGATTCCATTCAATTCCATTCCATTCCATTCCATTCCATTCGATTCCATTCAATTCCATTCCATTCCATTCCATTCCATTCCATTCCATTCCATTCCATTCTATTCCAATCCATTCCATTCTACTCGGGTTGATTCCATTCCATTCCATTCCATTCCATTCCATTCCATTCCATTCCATTCCATTCCAATCCATTCCATTCTACTCGGGTTGATTCCATTCCATTCCATTCCAATTCTTTCCATTGCCTTCCATTCCATTCCATTCGGTTCCATTCGGTTCCATTCGATTCCATTCTATTCCACTCCATTCAGTTCTATTCCATTCGATTCCATTCGATTCCATTCCGTTCCATTCCATTTCATTCTATTTCATTGAATTTCATTCCATTCCATTCCATTCCATTCCAATCCATTCCATTCTACTCGGGTTGATTCCATTCTATTCCATTCCATTCCATTCCGTTCCATTCTACTCGGGTTGATTCCATTCCATTCCATTCCATTCCATTCCATTCCATTCCATTCCATTCCATTCCATTCCATTCCATTCCATTCCACTCCACTCCATTCCATTCCATTCCATTCCATTCCATTCCATTCCATTCCATTCGATTCCATTCGATTGCATTCTATTCCATTCCATTCCATTCCATTCCATTCCATTCCATTCCATTCCTTTCCATTCCATTCCATTCCATTCCATTCCATTCCATTCCATTCCATTCCATTCCATTCCATTCGATTCCATTCGATTCGATTCCATTCCATTCCATTCCATTCCATTCCATTCCATTCCATTCCATTCCATTCCGTTCTACTCGGGTTCATTCCATTGCATTCCATTCCATTCCATTCTATTCCATTGAATTTCATTCCATTCCATTCCATTCCATTCCATTCCATTCCATTCCATTCCATTCCATTCCATTCCATTCCATTCAATTCCATTCGATTCCATTCGATTCCATTCCATTCCATTCCATTCCATTCCATTCCCTTCCATTCTATTCTACTGAATTCCATTCCATTCCATTCCATTCCATTCCTATCCATTCCATTCTACTCGGGTTGATTCCATTCCATTCCATTCCATTCCATTCCATTCCATTTCATTCCATTCCATTCCATTCCATTCCATTCCATTCCATTCCGTTCTACTCGGGTTCATTCCATTCCATTCCATTCCATTCCATTCCATTCCATTCCATTCCATTCCGTTCTACTCGTGTCCTTTCCATTCCATTCCATTCCATTCGATTCCCTTCCATTCCATTCGATTCCATTCCATTCCATTCCAATCCATTCCATTCTACTCGGGTTGATTCCATTCCATTGCATTCTATTACATTCCATTCCATTGCATTCCATTCCATTCCATTCCTTTCTACTCGGGTTGATCCCATTCTATTCCATTCCATTCCATTCCATTCCATTCGATTCCATTCCATTCCATTCCATTTCGTTGCATTCCATTCCATTCCATTGCATTCCATTCCTTTCTACTCGGGTTGATTCCATTCTATTCCATTCCATTCCATTCGATTCCATTCGATTCCATTCGATTCCATTCCATTCCATTCCATTCCGTTCCATTCCGTTCTACTCGGGTTGATTCCATTCCATTGCATTCTATTACATTCCATTCCATTGCATTCCATTCCATTCCATTCCTTTCTACTCGGGTTGATCCCATTCTATTCCATTCCATTCCATTCCATTCCATTCCAATCCATTCCATTCTACTCGGGTTGATTCCATTCCATTCCATTCCATTCCATTCCATTCCATTCCATTCCATTCCATTCCATTCCATTCCATTCCATTCCATTTCATTCCATTCCATTCCATTCCAATCCATTCCATTCAACTCGGGTTGATTCCATTCAATTCCATTCCATTCCATTCCGTTCCATTCCATTCCATTTCATTCCAGTCCATTCCATTCGATTCCATTCCATTCCATTCCATTTCACTGCATTCCATTCCATTCCATTCCATTTCATTCCATTCCATTCCTTTCCATTCCACTCCATTCCATTCCATTCCATTCCATTCCATTCCTTTCTACTCGGGTTGATTCCATTCTGTTCCATTCCATTCCATTCGATTCCTTTCGATTCCATTCGATTCCATTCCATTCCATTCCATTCCATTCCATTCCATTCCATTCCATTCTACTCAGGTTCATAACATTCCATTGCATTCCATTCTATTGTATTCCATTGAATTCCATTCCATTCCATTCCATTCCATTCCTTTCCATTCCATTCCATTCCATTCCATTCCATTCCATTCCATTCCATTCCATTCCATTCCATTCCATTCCGTTCTACTCGGTTTGATTCCATTCCATTCCATTCCATTCCATTGAATTACATTCCATTCCATTCCATTCCAATCCATTCCATTCCATTCCATTCCATTCCATTCCGTTCAACTCAGGTTGATTCCATTCTATTCCACTCCATTCCATTCTATTCCATTCAATTCCACTCGATTCCATTCCATTCCCTTCCATTCCATTCCATTCCATTCCATTCCAATCCATTCCATTCTACTCGGGTTGATTCCATTCCATTCCATTCCATTCCATTCCATTCCATTCCATTCCATTCGATTCCATTCCATTCCATTCCATTCCATTCCAATCCATTCTATTCTACTCGGGTTGATTCCATTCCATTCCATTCCATTCCTTTCCATTGCCTTCCATTCCATTCCATTCGGTTCCATTCGATTCCATTCGATTCCATTCTATTCCACTCCATTCAATTCTATTCCATTCGATTCCATTTGATTCCATTCCATTCCATTCCATTTGATTCTATTTCATTGAATTTCATTCCATTCCATTCCATTCCATTCCAATCCATTCCATTCTACTCGGGTTGATTCCATTCCATTCCATTCCATTCCATTCGATTCCATTCCATTCCATTCGATTCCATTCCATTCCATTCGATTCCATTCCATTCCATTCCATTCCATTCCATTCCATTCGATTCCATTCCATTCCATTCCATTCCATTCCATTCCATTCCATTCCATTCCATTCCATTCCATTCCGTTCTACTCGGGTTCATTCCATTCCATTCCATTCCATTCCATTCTATTCCATTCCATTCCCTTCCATTCTATTCTATTGAATTCCATTCCATTCTATTCCATTCCATTCCATTCCATTCCATTCCATTCCATTCCATTCCTATCCATTCCATTCTACTCGGGTTGATTCCATTCCATTCCATTCCATTCCATTCCATTCCATTCCATTCCGTTCTACTCGGGTTCATTCCATTCCATTCCATTCCATTCCGTTCTACTCGGGTTCATTCCATTCCATTCCATTCCATTCCATTCCATTCCATTACATTCCATTCCATTCCGTTCTACTCGGGTCCTTTCCATTCCATTCCATTCCATTCGATTCCCTTCCATTCCATTCGATTCCATTCCATTCCATTCCAATCCATTCCAGTCTACTCGGGTTGATTCCATTCCATTGCATTCCATTCCATTCCATTCCATTGCATTCCATTCCATTCCATTCCTTTCTACTCGGGTTGATTCCATTCTATTCCATTCCATTCCATTCGATTCCATTCGATTCCATTCCATTCCATTCCATTTCATTGCATTCCATTCCATTCCATTCCATTCCATTCCATTCCATTCCATTCCATTCCATTCCATTCCATTCCATTCCATTCCTTTCTACTCGGGTTGATTCCATTCTATTCCATTCCATTCCATTCGTTTCCATTCGATTCCATTCGATTCCATTCCATTCCATTCCATTCCATTCCATTCCATTCCGTTCTACTCGGGTTCATTCCATTCCATTGCATTCCATTCTATTGTATTGCATTGAATTCCATTCCATTCCATTCAATTCCATTCCATTCCTTTCCATTCCATTCCATTCCATTCCATTCCATTCCATTCCATTCCATTCCTTTCCATTCCGTTCTACTCGGGTTGATTCCATTCCATTCCATTCCATTCCACTGAATTCCATTCCATTCCATTCCAATCCATTCCATTCCATTCCATTCCATTCCATTCCATTCCGTTCAACTCGGGTTGATTCCATTCCATTCCATTCCATTCCATTCCATTCCATTCCATTCCAATCCATTCCATTCTACTCGGGTTGATTCCATTCCATTCCATTCCATTCCATTCCATTCCATTCCATTCCATTCCCTTGCATTCCGTTCCATTCGGTTCCATTCTATTCCATTCGATTCCATTCCATTTCAATCCATTCCATTCCGTTCTGTTCCGTTCCGTTCCTTTCCGTTCCTTTCTATTCGGGTTGATTCCATTCTATTCTACTCCATTCCGTTCGATTCCATTCGATTCCATTCCATTCCATTCCATTCAATTCTTTCCATTCCATTCTATTGATTTCCATTCCATTCCATTCCATTAAATTCCTATCCACTTCATTCTACTCGGGTTGATTCCAATCCATTCCATTCCATTCCATTCCATTCCATTCCATTCCATTCCATTCCATTCCATTCGATTCCATTCAATTCCATTCCATTCCATTCCATTCCATTCCATTCCATTCCATTCCAATCCATTCCATTCTACTCGGGTTGATTACATTCCATTCCATTCCATTCCTTTCCATTGCCTTCCATTCCATTCCATTCCATTCCATTCCAATCCATTCCATTCTACTCGGGTTGATTCCATTCCATTCCATTCCATTCCTTTCCATTGCCTTCCATTCCATTCCATTCGGTTCCATTCGATTCCATTCGATTCCATTCTATTCCACTCCATTCAATTCTATTCCATTCGATTCCATTCGATTCCATTCCGTTCCATTCCATTTCATTCCATATCATTCTATTTCATTGAATTTCATTCCATTCCATTCCATTCCATTCCAATCCATTCCATTCTACTCGGGTTGATTCCGTTCCATTCCATTCCAATCCATTCCATTCCGTTCCATTCTACTCGGGTTGATTCCATTCCATTCCATTCCATTCCATTCCATTGCATTCCATTCCATTCCAATCCATTCCATTCGATTCCATTCCATTCCATTCCACTCCATTCCATTCCATTCCATTCCATTCCATTCCATTCGATTCCATTCGATTTCTTTCGATTCCATTCCATTCCATTCCATTCCATTCCATTCCATTCCATTCCTTTCCATTCCATTCCATTCTATTCCTTTCGATTCCATTCCATTCCATTCCATTCGGTTCCATTCCATTCCATTCCATTCCATTCCATTCCATTCCATTCCAGTCCATTCCGTTCTACTCGGGTTCATTCCATTGCATTCCATTCCATTCCATTCTATTCCATTGAATATCAATCCATTCCATTCCATTCCATTCCATTCCATTCCATTCCATTCTACTGGTGTTGATTCCATTCCATTCCATTCCATTCCATTCCATTCCATTCCATTCCATTCCATTCCATTCCATTCCATTCCATTCCATTCGATTCCATTCGATTCCATTCCATTCCATTCCATTTCATTCCAGTCCAATCCATTCCATTCTACTCGGGTTGATTCCATTCCATTCCATTCCATTCCATTCCATTCCATTCCATTCCATTCCCTTCCATTCCATTCCATTCGGTTCCATTCGATTCCATTCGATTCCATTCCATTTCACTCCATTCCATTCCATTCCGTTAAGTTCCGTTCTGTTCCGTTCCGTTCCGTTCTATTCGGGATGATTCCATTCTATTCCACTCCATTCCATTCGATTCCATTCGATTCCATTCCATTCCATTCCATTCCATTCCATTCCATTCCATTTCCTTCCATTCTATTCTATTGAATTCCATTGCATTCCATTCCATTCCATTCCTATCCATTCCATTCTACTCGGGTTGATTCCATTCCTTTCCATTCCATTTCATTCCATTCCATTCCATTCCGCTCTACTCGGGTTCATTCCATTCCATTCCATTCCATTTGATTGCATTCGATTCCATTCCATTCCTTTCCGTTCTACTCGGGTCCATTCCATTCCATTCCATTCCATTCCAGTCCATTCCATTCGATTCCATTCCATTCCATTCCATTCCATTGCATTCCATTCCATTCCATTCCATTCCATTCCATTCCATTCCATTCCATTCCATTCCATTCCATTCCATTCCATTCCCTTCCATTCCGTTCCATTCGGTTCCATTCGATTCCATTCGATTCCATTCCATTTCAATCCATCCCATTCCGTTCCGTTCCGTTCCGTTCCTTTCCGTTCCGTTCTATTCGGGTTGATTCCATTCTATTCCCCTCCATTCCATTCGATTCCATTCTATTGAATTCCATTCCATTCCATTCCATTAAATTCTTATCCATTTCATTCTACTCGGGTTGATTCCAATCCATTCCATTCCATTCCATTCCATTCCATTCCATTCCATTCCATTCCATTCCATTCCATTCCATTCGATTCCATTCGATTCCATTCCATTCCATTCCATTCCATTCCAATCCATTCCATTCTACTCGGGTTGATTCCATTCCATTCCATTCCATTCCTTTCCATTGCCTTCCATTCCATACCATTTGGTTCCATTCGATTCCATTCGATTCCATTCTATTCCACTCCATTCAATTCTATTCCATTCGATTCCATTCGATTCCATTCCGTTCCATTCCATTCCATTCCATTTCATTCTATTTCATTGAATTTCATTCCATTCCATTCCATTCCATTCCAATCCATTCCATTCTACTCGGGTTGATTCCATTCCATTCCATTCCATTCCATTCCGTTCCATTCTTCCCGGGTTGATTCCATTCCATTCCATTCCATTCCATTCCATTCCATTCCATTCCATTCCATTCCATTCCATTCCATTCGATTCCATTCCATTCCATTCCACTCCATTCCATTCCATTCCATTCCATTCGATTCCATTCAATTGCATTCGATTCCATTCCATTCCATTCCATTCCATTCCATTCGATTGCATTCGATTCCATTCCATTGCATTCCATTCCATTGCATTCCATTCCATTCCATTCCATTCCATTCCATTCCATTCCATTCTATACCATTCGATTCCATTCCATTCCATTCCATTTGATTCCATTCGATTCCATTCCATTCCATTCCATTCCATTCCATTCCATTCCATTCCATTCCGTTCTACTCGGGTTCATTCCATTTCATTCCATTCCATTCCATTCTATTCCATTGAATTCCATTCCATTCCATTCCATTCCATTCCATTCCATTCCATTCCATTCCATTCCATTCTACTGGGGTTGATTCCATTCCATTCCATTCCATTCCAATCCATTCCATTCCATTCCATTCCTTTCGATTCCATTCGATTCCATTCCATTCCATTCCATTCCATTCCATTCCAATCCATTCCATTCTACTCGGGTTGATTCCATTCCATTCCATTCCATTCCATTCCATTCCATTCCATTCCATTCCCTTCCATTCCATTCCATTCGGTTCCATTCGATTCCATTCGATTCCATTCCATTTCACTCCATTCCATTCCATTCCGTTAAGTTCCGTTCTGTTCCGTTCCGTTCCGTTCTATTCGGGTTGATTCCATTCTATTCCACTCCATTCCATTCGATTCCATTCGATTCCATTCCATTCCATTCCATTCCATTCCATTCCATTCCATTCCCTTCCATTCTATTCTATTGAATTCCATTGCATTCCATTCCATTCCATTCCTATCCATTCCATTCTACTCGGGTTGATTCCATTCCTTTCCATTCCATTTCATTCCATTCCATTCCATTCCGCTCTACTCGGGTTCATTCCATTCCATTCCATTCCATTTGATTCCATTCGATTCCATTCCATTCCTTTCCGTTCTACTCAGGTCCATTCCATTCCATTCCATTCCATTCCATTCCATTCCATTCCGTTCTGTTCCATTCGATTCCATTCCATTCCATTCCAATCCATTCCATTCCATTTCATTCCAGTCCATTCCATTCGATTCCATTCCATTCCATTCCATTCCATTTCATTGCATTCCATTCCATTCCATTCCATTCCATTCCATTCCATTCCACTCCATTCCATTCCATTCCTCTCCTTTCCTTTCTAGTCGGGTTGATTCCATTCTATTCCATTCCATTCCATTCCATTCCATTCGATTCCATTCCGTTCCATTCCATTCCATTCCATTCCATTCCATTCCATTCCGTTCTACTCGGGTTGATTCCATTCCATTCCATTCCATTCCGTTGAATTCCATTCCATTCCATTCCATTCCAATCCATTCCATTCCATTCCATTCCATTCCATTCCAATCCATTCCGTTCAACTCGGGTTGATTCCATTCCATTCCATTCCATTCCATTCCATTCCATTCCATTCCATTCCATTCCATTAGATTCCATTCCATTCCATTCCATTCCATTCCATTCCATTCCATTCCATTCCATTCCATTCCATTCCATTGCATTCTACTCGGGTTGATTCCATTCCATTCGATTCCATTCCATTCCATTCCATTCCATTACCTTCTATTCCATGCCATTCGGTTCCGTTCGATTCAATTCGATTCCATTCCATTTCACTCCATTCCATTCCATTCCGTTCCGTTCTGTTCCGTTCCGTTCCGTTGTATTCGGTTTGATTCCATTCTATTCCGCTCCACTCCATTCGATTCCATTCGATTCCATTCCATTCCATTCCATTCCATTCCATTCCTTTCCATTCCATTCCATTCCCTTCCATTCTATTCTATTGAATTCCATTGCATTCCATTCCATTCCATTCCTATCCATTCCATTCTACTCGGGTTGATTCCATTCCATTCCATTCCATCCCATTCCATTCCATTCCATTCCATTCCATTCCATTCCCTTCCATTCCGTTCTACTCCCGTTCATTCCATTCCATTCCATTCCATTCCAATCCATTCCATTCTACTCGGGTTGATTCCATTCCATTCCATTCCATTCCATTCCATTCCATTCCATTCCATTCGATTCCATTCGATTGCATTCGATTCGATTCCATTCCATTCCATTCCATTCCATTCCATTCCATTCCATTCCTTTCCATTCCATTCCATTCTATTCCATTCGATTCCATTCCATTCCATTCCATTCGATTCCATTCAATTCCATTCCATTCCATTCCATTCCATTCCATTCCATTCCATTCCATTCCATTCCGTTCTACTCGGGTTCATTCCATTGCATTCCATTCCATTCTATTCCATTGAATTTCATTCCATTCCATTCCATTCCATTCCATTCCATTCCATTCCATTCTACTGGGGTTGATTCCATTCCATTCCATTCCATTCCATTCCATTCCATTCCATTCCATTCCATTCGATTCCATTCGATTCCATTCGATTCCATTCCATTCCATTCCATTCCATTCCATTCCATTCCAATCCATTCCATTCTACTCGGGTTGATTCCATTCCATTCCATTCCATTCCATTCCATTCCATTCCCTTCCATTCCATTCCATTCGGTTCCATTCGATTCCATTCGATTCCATTCCATTTCACTCCATTCCATTCCATTCCGTTAAGTTCCTTTCTGTTCCGTTCCGTTCCGTTCTATTCGGGATGATTCCATTCTATTCCACTCCATTCCATTCGATTCCATTCGATTCCATTCCATTCCATTCCATTCCATTCCATTCCATTCCATTCCCTTCCATTCTATTCTACTGAATTCCATTGCATTCCATTCCATTCCATTCCTATCCATTCCATTCTACTCGGGTTGATTCCATTCCTTTCCATTCCATTTCATTCCATTCCATTCCATTCCGCTCTACTCGGGTTCATTCCATTCCATTCCATTCCATTTGATTGCATTCGATTCCATTCCGTTCCTTTCCATTCTACTCGGGTCCATTCCATTCCATTCCATTCCATTCCATTCCATTCCATTCCATTTCATTCCAGTCAATTCCAATCCATTCCATTCTACTCGGGTTGATTCCATTCCATTCCATTCCATTCCATTCCATTCCATTCCATTCCATTCCATTCCATTCGATTCCATTCGATTCCATTCCATTCCATTCCATTCCATTCCATTCCATTCCATTCGATTCCATTCCATTCCATTCCATTCCATTCCATTCCATTCTATTCCATTCGATTCCATTCCATTCCATTCCATTCCATTCCATTCCATTCCATTCCACTCCATTCCATTCCGTTCTACTCGGGTTCATTCCATTCCATTCCATTCCATTCCTTTCCATTCCATTCTATTGCATTGAATTCCATTCCATTCCATTCCATTCCATTCCATTCCATTCCATTCCATTCCATTTCATTCCAGTCCATTCCATTCGATTCCATTCCATTCCATTCCATTTCATTGCATTCCATTCCATTCCATTCCATTCCATTCCATTCCATTCCATTCCATTCCATTCCATTCCGTTCCATTCGGTTCCATTCAATTCCATTCGATTCCATTCCATTTCAATCCATTCCATTCCGTTCCGTTCCGTTCCGTTCCTTTCCGTTCCGTTCTATTCGGGTTCATTCCATTCTATTCCACTCCATTCCATTCGATTCCATTCGATTCCATTCTATTCCATTCCATTCCATTCCATTCCATTCCATTCCATTCTATTCTATTGAATTCCATTCCATTCCATTCCATTAAATTCCTATCCATTTCATTCTACTCGGGTTGATTCCAATCCATTCCATTCCATTCCATTCCATTCCATTCCATTCCATTCCATTCCATTCCATTCCATTCCATTCCATTCGATTCCATTCCATTCCATTCCATTCCATTCCATTCCATTCCATTCCATTCCATTCCATTCCAATCCATTCCATTCTACTCGGGTTGATTTCTTTCCATTCCATTCCATTCCTTTCCATTGCCTTCCATTCCATTCCATTCGGTTCCATTTGATTCCATTGGATTCCATTCTATTCCACTCCATTCAATTCTATTCCATTCGATTCCATTCGATTCCATTCCGTTCCATTCCATTCCATTCCATTTCATTCTATTTCATTGAATTTCATTCCATTCCATTCCATTCCATTCCAATCCATTCCATTCTACTCGGGTTGATTCCTTTCCATTCCATTCCATTCCATTCCATTCCATTCCATTCCATTCCATTCCATTCCATTTGATTCCATTCGATTCCATTCGATTCCATTCCATTCCAATCCATTCCATTCGATTCCGTTCGATTCCATTCCATTCCATTCCATTCCATTCCATTCCATTCCATTCCATTCCATTCCATTCCATTCCATTCTACTCGAGTTCATTCCATTCCATTCCATTCCATTCCATTCCATTCCATTCTATTGCATTGAATTCCATTCCATTCCATTCCATTCCATTCCATTCCATTCCATTCCATTCCATTCCATTCCATTCCATTCCTTTCTACTCGGGTTGATTCCATTCTATTCCATTCCATTCCATTCTATTCCATTGAATTCCATTCCTTTCCATACCATTCCATTCCATTCCATTCCATTCCATTCCATTCCATTCCATTCCATTGCATTCCGTTCAACTCGGGTTGATTCCATTCCATTCCATTCCATTCCATTCCATTCCATTCCATTCCATTCCATTCCATTCCATTCCATTCCATTTCGTTCAACTCGGGTTGATTCCATTCCATTCCATTCAGTTCCATTCGATTCCATTCAATTCCATTCGATTCCATTCCATTCCATTCCGTTCCATTCCATTCCATTCCATTCCAATCCATTCCATTCTACTCGGGTTGATTCCATTCCATTCCATTCCATTCCATTCCATTCCATTCCATTGCATTCCATTCGGTTCCATTCGATTCCATTCGATTCCATTCCATTTCACTCCATTCCATTCCGTTCTGTTCCGTTCCGTTCCAGTCCGTTCCGTTCTATTCGGGTTCATTCCATTCTATTCCACTCCATTCCATTCATTTCCATTCGATTCCATTCGATTCCATTCCATTCCATTCCATTCCATTCGATTCCATTCCATTCCATTCCATTCCATTCCATTCCATTCCATTCCATTCCATTCCATTCCATTCCATTCCATTGCATTCTACTCGGGTTGATTCCATTCCATTCCATTCCGTTCCATTCCATTCCATTCCATTCCCTTCTATTCCATGCCATTCGGTTCCATTCGATTCAATTCGATTCCATTCCATTTCACTCCATTCCATTCCATTCCGTTCCGTTCCGTTCCGTTCCGTTCCGTTCTATTCGGTTTGATTCCATTCTATTCCGCTCCATTCCATTCGATTCCATTCTATTCCATTCCATTGCATTCCATTCCATTCCATTCCATTCCATTCCCTTCCATTCTATTCTATTGAATTTCATTGCATTCCATTCCATTCCATTCCATTCCTATCCATTCCATTCTACTCGGGTTGATTCCATTCCATTCCATTCCATCCCATTCCATTCCATTCCATTCCATTCCATTCCATTCCCTTCCATTCCGTTCTACTCCGGTTCATTCCATTCCATTCCATTCCATTCCAATCCATTCCATTCTACTCGGGTTGATTCCATTCCATTCCATTCCATTCCATTCCATTCCGTTCCGTTCTACTCAGGTTGATTCCATTCCATTCCATTCCATTCCATTCCATTCCATTCCATTCCATTCCATTCCATTCCATTCCATTCCATTCCATTCCATTCCATTCGATTCCGTTCGATTGCATTCGATTCGATTCCATTCCATTCCATTCCATTCCATTCCATTCCATTCCATTCCATTCCATTCCATTCCATTCCATTCCTTTCCATTCCATTCCATTCTATTCCATTCGATTCCATTCCATTCCATTCCATTCGATTCCATTCAATTCCATTGCATTCCATTCCATTCCATTCCATTCCATTCCATTCCATTCCATTCCGTTCTACTCGTGTTCATTCCATTGCATTCCATTCCATTCCATTCTATTCCATTGAATTTCATTCCATTCCATTCCATTCCATTCCATTCCATTCCATTCCATTCCATTCCATTCCATTCTACTGGGGTTGATTCCATTCCATTCCATTCCATTCCATTCCATTCCATTCCATTCCATTCCATTCCATTCCATTCCATTCCATTCCATTCGATTCCATTCGATTCCATTCCATTCCATTCCATTCCATTCCATTCCATTCCATTCCAATCCATTCCATTCTACTCGGGTTGATTCCATTCCATTCCATTCCATTCCATTCCATTCCATTCCCTTCCATTCCATTCCATTCGGTTCCATTCGATTCCATTCGATTCCATTCCATTTCACTCCATTACATTCCATTCCGTTAAGTTCCGTTCTGTTCCGTTCCGTTCCGTTCTACTCGGGATGATTCAATTCTATTCCACTCCATTCCATTCGATTCCATTCGATTCCATTCCATTCCATTCCATTCCATTCCATTCCATTCCATTCCCTTCCATTCTATTCTACTGAATTCCATTGCATTCCATTCCATTCCATTCCTATCCATTCCATTCTACTCGGGTTGATTCCATTCCTTTCCATTCCATTTCATTCCATTCCATTCCATTCCGCTCTACTCGGGTTCATTCCATTCCATTCCATTCCATTTGATTGCATTCGATTCCATTCCGTTCCTTTCCGTTCTACTCGGGTCCATTCCATTCCATTCCATTCCATTCCATTCCATTCCATTCCATTCCATTCCATTCTACTCGGGTTCATTCCATTCCATTCCATTCCATTCCATTCTATTGCATTGAATTCCATTCCATTCCATTCCATTCCATTCCATTCCATTCCATTCCATTCCATTCCATTCCATTCCATTTCATTCCAGTCAATTCCATTCGATTCCATTCCATTCCATTCCATTTCATTCCATTCCATTCCATTCCATTCCATTCCATTCCATTCCATTCCATTCCATTCCATTCCTTTCCATTCCGTTCCATTCGGTTCCATTCAATTCCATTCGATTCCATTCCATTTCAATCCATTCCATTCCGTTCCGTTCCGTTCCGTTCCTTTCCGTTCCGTTCTATTCGGGTTGATTCCATTCTATTCCACTCCATTCCATTCGATTCCATTCGATTCCATTCGATTCCATTCCATTCCATTCCATTCCATTCCATTCCATTCCATTCTATTCTATTGAATTCCATTCCATTCCATTCCATTAAATTCCTATCCGTTTCATTCTACTCGGGTTGATTCCAATCCATTCCATTCCATTCCATTCCATTCCATTCCATTCCATTCCATTCCATTCCATTCGATTCCATTCGATTCCATTCCATTCCATTCCATTCCATTCCAATCCATTCCATTCTACTCGGGTTGATTTCTTTCCATTCCATTCCATTCCTTTCCATTGCCTTCCATTCCATTCCATTCGGTTCCATTCGATTCCATTCGATTCCATTCTATTCCACTCCATTCAATTCTATTCCATTCGATTCCATTCGATTCCATTCCGTTCCATTCCATTCCATTCCATTTCATTCTATTTCATTGAATTTCATTCCATTGAATTCCATTCCATTCCAATCCATTCCATTCTACTCGGGTTGATTCCATTCCATTCCATTCCATTCCATTCCATTCCATTCCATTCCATTCCATTCCATTCGATTCCATTCGATTCCATTCGATTCCATTCCATTCCATTCCATTCGATTCCGTTCGATTCCATTCCATTCCATTCCATTCCATTCCATTCCATTCCATTCCATTGCATTCCATTCCATTCCGTTCTACTCGGGTTCATTCCATTCCATTCCTTTCCATTCCATTCCATTCCATTCTATTGCATTGAATTCCATTCCATTCCATTCCATTCCATTCCATTCCATTCCATTCCATTCCATTCCATTCCATTCCATTCCTTTCTACTCGGGTTGATTCCATTCCATTCCATTCCATTCCATTCTATTCCATTGAATTCCATTCCATTCCATACCATTCCATTCCATTCCTTTCCATTCCATTCCATTGCATTCCGTTCTACTCGGGTTGATTCCATTCCATTCCATTCCATTCCATTCCATTCCATTCCATTCCATTCCATTCCATTCCATTCCATTCCATTCCATTCCATTTCTTTCAACTCGGGTTGATTCCATTCCATTCCATTCAATTCCATTCGATTCCATTCAATTCCATTCGATTCCATTCCATTCCATTCCGTTCCATTCCATTCCATTCCATTCCAATCCATTCCATTCTACTCGGGTTGATTCCATTCCATTCCATTCCATTCCATTCCATTCCATTCCATTCCATTCCATTCGGTTCCATTCGATTCCATTCGATTCCATTCCATTTCACTCCATTCCATTCCGTTCCGTTCCGTTCCGTTCCAGTCCGTTCCGTTCTATTCGGGTTCATTCCATTCTATTCCACTCCATTCCATTCAATTCCATTCGATTCCATTCGATTCCATTCCATTCCATTCCATTCCATTCAATTCCATTCCCTTCCATTCTATTCTATTGAATTCCATTCCATTCCATTCCATTCCATTCCTATCCATTCCATTCTACTCGGGTTGATTCCATTCCATTCCATTCCATTCCATTCCATTCCATTCCATTCCATTCCATTCCATTCCGTTCTACTCGGGTTCATTCCATTCCATTCCATTCCATCCCATTCCATTCCATTCCATTCCATTCCATTCCGTTCTACTCGGGTCCTTTCCATTCCATTCCATTCGATTCGATTCCCTTCAATTCCATTCGATTCCATTCCACTCCATTCCAATCCATTCCATTCTACTCGGGTTGATTCCATTCCATTGCATTCCATTCCATTCCATTCCATTCCATTCCATTCCATTCCTTTCTACTCGGGTTGATCCCATTCTATTCCATTCCATTCCATTCCATTCCATTCCATTCCATTCCATTCCATTTCATTGCATTCCATTCCATTCCATTCCATTCCATTCCATTCCATTCCATTCCATTCCATTCCTTTCTACTCGGGTTGATTGCATTCTATTCCATTCCATTCCATTCCATTCCATTCCATTCCATTCGATTCCATTCGATTCCATTCCATTCCATTCCATTCCATTCCATTCCGTTCTACTCGTGTTCTTTCCATTCCATTGCATTCCATTCTATTCTATTCCATTGAATTCCATTCCATTCCATTCCATTCCATTCCTTTCCATTCCATTCCATTCCATTCCATTCCATTCCATTCCATTCCATTCCATTCCATTCCATTCCATTCCATTCCGTTCTACTCGGGTTGATTCCATTCCATTCCATTCCATTCCACTGAATTCCATTGCATTCCATTCCAATTCATTCCATTCCATTCCATTCCATTCCATTCCATTCCATTCCATTCCATTCCATTCCCTTCCATTCCGTTCCATTCGGTTCCATTCGATTCCATTCGATTCCATTCCTTTTCAATCCATTCCATTCCGTTCCGTTCCGTTCCGTTCCTTTCCGTTCCGTTCTATTCGGGTTGATTCCATTCTATTCCACTCCATTCCATTCGATTCCATTCGATTCCATTCGATTCCATTCCATTCCATTCCATTCCATTCCATTCCATTCCATTCCATTCTATTCTATAGAATTCCATTCCATTCCATTCCATTAAATTCCTATCCATTTCATTCTACTCGGGTTGATTCCAATCCATTCCATTCCATTCCATTCCATTCCATTCCATTCCATTCCATTCCATTCCATTCCATTCCATTCCATTCCATTCGATTCCATTCGATTCGATTCCATTCCATTCCATTCCATTCCATTCCATTCCATTCCATTCCAATCCATTCCATTCTACTGGGGTTGATTCCATTCCATTCCATTCCATTTCTTTCCATTGCCTTCCATTCCATTCCATTCGGTTCCATTCGATTCCATTCGATTCCATTCTATTCCACTCCATTCAGTTCTATTCCATTCGATTCCATTCGATTCCATTCCGTTCCGTTCCATTTCATTGAATTTCATTCCATTCCATTCCATTCCATTCCAATCCATTCCATTCTACTCGGGTTGATTCCATTCCATGCCATTCCATTCCATTCCGTTCCATTCTACTCGGGTTGATTCCATTCCATTCCATTCCATTCCATTCCATTCCATTCCATTCCGTTCTACTCGGGTTCATTCCATTCCATTCCATTCCATTCGATTCCATTCCATTCCTTTCCAATCCATTCCATTCTACTCGTGTTGATTGCATTCCATTCCATTCCATTCCATTCCAGTCCATTCCATTCGAATCAACTCCATTCCATTCCATTTCATTGCATTCCATTCTATTCCATTCCATTCCATTCCATTCCATTCCATTCCATTCCATTCCATTCCATTCCATTCCATTCCATTCCGTTCTACTCTGGTTGATTCCATTCTATTCCATTCCATTCCATTCAATTCCATTCGATTCCATTCGATTCCATTCCATTCCATTCGATTCCATTTGATTCCATTCGATTCCATTCCATTCCATTCCATTCCATTCCATTCCATTCCATTCCATTCCATTCCATTCCATTCCGTTCAACTCGGGTTGATTCCATTCTATTCCATTCCATTCCATTCGATTCCATTCGATTCCATTCCATTCCATTCCATTCCATTCCATTCCATTCCATTCCATTCCATTCCATTCCATTTCGTTCCAGTCCATTCCATTCGATTCCATTCCATTCCATTCCATTTCATTGCATTCCATTCCATTACATTACATTCCATTCCATTCCATTCCATTCCATTCCATTCCATTCCGTTCCATTCGGTTCCATTCGATTCCATTCGATTCCATTCCATTTCAATCCATTCCATTCCGTTCCGTTCCGTTCCATTCCTTTCCGTTCCGTTCTATTCGGGTTGATTCCATTCTATTCCACTCCATTCCATTCGATTCCCTTCGATTCCATTCGATTCCATTCTATTCCATTCCATTCCATTCCATTCTATTCTATTGAATTCCATTCCATTCCATTCCATTAAATTCCTATCCATTTCATTCTACTCGGGTTGATTCCAATCCATTCCATTCCATTCCATTCCATTCCATTCCATTCCATTCCATTCCATTCCATTCCATTCCATTCCATTCCATTCGATTCCATTCCATTCCATTCCATTCCATTCCATTCCATTCCATTCCAATCCATTCCATTCTACTCGGGTTGATTCCATTCCATTCCATTCCATTCCTTTCCATTGCCTTCCATTCCATTCCATTCGGTTCCATTCGATTCCATTCGATTCCATTCTATTCCACTCCATTCAATTCTATTCCATTCGATTCCATTCGATTCCATTCCGTTCCGTTCCATTCCATTCCATTTCATTCTATTTCATTGAATTTCATTCCATTCCATTCCATTCCATTCCAATCCATTCCATTCTACTCGGGTTGATTCCATTCCATTCCATTCCATTCCATTCCATTCCATTCCATTCCATTCCATTCCATTCCATTCCATTCCATTCCATTCCATTCCATTCCATTCGATTCCATTCCATTCCATTCCATTCCATTCCATTCCATTCCATTCCATTCCATTCCATTCCATTCCGTTCTACTCGGGTTCATTCCATTCCATTCCATTCCATTCCATTCCATTCTATTGCATTGAATTCCATTCCATTCCGTTCCATTCCATTCCATTCCATTCCATTCCATTCCATTCCATTCCTTTCTACTCGGGTTGATTCCATTCCATTACATTCCATTCCATTCTATTCCATTGCATTCCATTCCATTCCATACCATTCCATTCCACTCCACTCCATTCCATTCCATTCCATTCCATTCCATTCCATTCCATTCCATTCCATTCCATTCCATTCCATTCCATTCCATTCCGTTCAACACGGGTTGATTCCATTCTATTCCATTCCATTCCATTCGATTCCATTCGATTCCATTCCATTCCATTCCATTCCATTCCATTCCATTCCATTCCATTCCATTCCCTTCCATTCCATTCCATTCGGTTCCATTCGATTCCATTCGATTCCATTCCTTTTCAATCCATTCCATTCCGTTCCGTTCCGTTCCATTCCTTTCCGTTCCGTTCTATTCGGGTTGATTCCATTCTATTCCACTCCATTCCATTCGATTCCATTCGATTCCATTCGATTCCATTCCATTCCATTCCATTCCATTCCATTCCATTCCATTCTATTCTATAGAATTCCATTCCATTCCATTCCATTAAATTCCTATCCATTTCATTCTACTCGGGTTGATTCCAATCCATTCCATTCCATTCCATTCCATTCCATTCCATTCCATTCCATTCCATTCCATTCCATTCGATTCGATTCCATTCCATTCCATTGCATTCCATTCCATTCCATTCCATTCCATTCCATTCCATTCCAATCCATTCCATTCTACTGGGGTTGATTCCATTCCATTCCATTCCATTCCATTTCTTTCCATTGCCTTCCATTCCATTCCATTCGGTTCCATTCGATTCCATTCGATTCCATTCTATTCCACTCCATTCAATTCTATTCCATTCGATTCCATTCGATTCCATTCCGTTCCGTTCCATTTCATTCTATTTCATTGAATTTCATTCCATTCCATTCCATTCCATTCCAATCCATTCCATTCTACTCGGGTTGATTCCATTCCATTCCATTCCATTCCATTCCGTTCCATCCTACTCGGGTTGATTCCATTCCATTCCATTCCATTCCATTCCATTCCATTCCGTTCTACTCGGGTTCATTCCATTCCATTCCATTCCATTCGATTCCATTCCATTCCTTTCCAATCCATTCCATTCTACTCGGGTTGATTGCATTCCATTCCATTCCATTCCATTCCAGTCCATTCCATTCGAATCAACTCCATTCCATTCCATTTCATTGCATTCCATTCTATTCCATTCCATTCCATTCCATTCCATTCCATTCCATTCCATTCCATTCCATTCCATTCCATTCCATTCCATTCCGTTCTACTCTGGTTGATTCCATTCTATTCCATTCCATTCCATTCAATTCCATTCGATTCCATTCGATTCCATTCCATTCCATTCGATTCCATTTGATTCCATTCGATTCCATTCCATTCCATTCCATTCCATTCCATTCCATTCCATTCCGTTCAACTCGGGTTGATTCCATTCTATTCCATTCCATTCCATTCGATTCCATTCGATTCCATTCCATTCCATTCCATTCCATTCCATTCCATTCCATTCCATTCCACTCCATTCCGTTCCATTCCATTCCATTCCATTCCATTCCATTTCGTTCCAGTCCATTCCATTCGATTCCATTCCATTCCATTCCATTTCATTGCATTCCATTCCATTCCATTCCATTCCATTCCATTCCATTCCATTCCATTCCGTTCCATTCGGTTCCATTCGATTCCATTCGATTCCATTCCATTTCAATCCATTCCATTCCGTTCCGTTCCGTTCCATTCCTTTCCGTTCCGTTCTATTCGGGTTGATTCCATTCTATTCCACTCCATTCCATTCGATTCCCTTCGATTCCATTCGATTCCATTCTATTCCATTCCATTCCATTCCATTCTATTCTATTGAATTCCATTCCATTCCATTCCATTAAATTCCTATCCATTTCATTCTACTCGGGTTGATTCCAATCCATTCCATTCCATTCCATTCCATTCCATTCCATTCCATTCCATTCCATTCCATTCCATTCCATTCGATTCCATTCCATTCCATTCCATTCCATTCCATTCCAATCCATTCCAATCCATTCCATTCTACTCGGGTTGATTCCATTCCATTCCATTCCATTCCTTTCCATTGCCTTCCATTCCATTCCATTCGGTTCCATTCGATTCCATTCGATTCCATCCTATTCCACTCCATTCAATTCTATTCCATTCGATTCCATTCGATTCCATTCCGATCCGTTCCATTCCATTCCATTTCATTCTATTTCATTGAATTTCATTCCATTCCATTCCATTCCATTCCAATCCATTCCATTCTACTCGGGTTGATTCCATTCCATTCCATTCCATTCCATTCCATTCCATTCCATTCCATTCCATTCCATTCCATTCGATTCCATTCCATTCCATTCCATTCCATTCCATTCCATTCCATTCCATTCCATTCCATTCCATTCCATTCCATTCCATTCCATTCCATTCCATTCCATTCCATTCCATTCCATTCCATTCCATTCCGTTCTACTCGGGTTCATTCCATTCCATTCCATTCCATTCCATTCCATTCTATTGCATTGAATTCCATTCCATTCTGTTCCATTCCATTCCATTCCATTCCATTCCATTCCATTCCATTCCTTTCTACTCGGGTTGATTCCATTCCATTACATTCCATTCCATTCTATTCCATTGCATTCCATTCCATTCCATTCCATTCCATTCCACTCCATTCCATTCCATTCCATTCCATTCCATTCCATTCCATTCCATTCCATTCCATTCCGTTCAACTCGGGTTGATTCCATTCCATTCCATTCCATTCCATTCGATTCCATTCAATTCCATTCGATTCCATTCCATTCCATTCCATTCCATTCCATTCCATTCCATTCCAATCCATTCCATTCTACTCGGGTTGATTCCATTCCATTGCATTCCATTCCATTCCATTGCATTCCATTCCATTCCATTCCTTTCTACTCGGGTTGATCCCATTCTATTCCATTCCATTCCATTACATTCCATTCGATTCCATTCCATTCCATTCCATTTCATTCCATTCCATTCCATTCCATTCCATTCCATTCCATTCCATTCCATTCCATTCCATTCCTTTCCATTCCTTTCTACTCGGGTTGATTCCATTCTATTCCATTCCATTCCATTCGATTCCATTCGATTCCATTCCATTCCATTCCATTCCATTCCATTCCATTCCGTTCTACTCGGGTTCATTCCATTCCATTGCATTCCATTCTATTGTATTCCATTGAATTCCATTCCTTTCCATTCCATTCCAATCCTTTCCATTCCTTTCCATTCCATTCCATTCCATTCCATTCCATTCCATTCCATTCCATTCCATTCCATTCCGTTCTACTCGGGTTGATTCCATTCCATTCTATTCCATTCCACTGAATTCCATTGCATTCCATTCCTATCCATTCCATTCCATTCCATTCCGTTCCATTCCGTTCAACTCGGGTTGATTAGATTCCATTCCATTCCATTCCATTCGATTCCATTCAATTCCATTCCATTCCATTCCATTCCATTCCATTCCATTCCATTCCAATCCATTCCATTCTACTCGGGTTGATTCCATTCCATTCCATTCCATTCCATTCCATTCCATTCCATTCCATTCCAATCCATTCCATTCTACTCGGGTTGATTCCATTCCATTCCATTCCATTTCTTTCCATTGCCTTCCATTCCATTCCATTCGGTTCCATTCGGTTCCATTCGATTCCATTCTATTCCACTCCATTCAGTTCTATTCCATTCGATTCCATTCGATTCCATTCCGTTCCATTCCATTTCATTCTATTTCATTGAATTTCATTCCATTCCATTCCATTCCATTCCAATCCATTCCATTCTACTCGGGTTGATTCCATTCTATTCCATTCCATTCCATTCCGTTCCATTCTACTCGGGTTGATTCCATTCCATTCCATTCCATTCCATTCCATTCCATTCCATTCCATTCCATTCCATTCCTTTCCATTCCATTCCATTCCATTCCATTCCATTCCATTCCATTCCATTCCTTTCTACTCGGGTTGATTCCATTCCATTCCATTCCATTCCACTGAATTCCATTGTATTCCTTTCCATTCCATTCCATTCCATTCCATTCAGTTCCATTCCGTTCAACTCGGGTTGATTAGATTCCATTCCATTCCATTCCATTCGATTCGATTCCATTCCATTCCATTCCATTCCATTCCATTCCATTCCATTCCATTCCAATCCATTCCATTCTACTCGGGTTGATTCCATTCCATTCCATTCCATTCCATTCCATTCCCTTCCATTCCGTTCCATTCGGTTGCATTCGATTCCATTCGATTCCATTCCATTTCAATCCATTCCATTCCGTTCCGTTCCGTTACGTTCCTTTCCGTTCCGTTCTGTTCGGGTTGATTCCATTCTATTCCACTCCATTCCATTCGATTCCATTCGATTCCATTTGATTCCATTCCATTCCATTCCATTCCATTCCATTCCATTCTATTCTATTCTATAGAATTCCATTCCATTCCATTCCATTAAATTCCTATCCATTTCATTCTACTCGGGTTGACTCCAATCCATTCCATTCCATTCCATTCCATTCCATTCCATTCCATTCCATTCCATTCCATTCCATTCGATTCCATTCCATTCCATTCCATTCCATTCCATTCCATTCCATTCCCTTCCATTCCGTTCCATTCGGTTCCATTCGATTCCATTCGATTCCATTCCTTTTCAATCCATTCCATTCCGTTCCGTTCCGTTCCGTTCCTTTCCGTTCCGTTCTATTCGGGTTGATTCCATTCTATTCCACTCCATTCCATTCGATTCCATTCGATTCCATTCGATTCCATTCCATTCCATTCCATTCCATTCCATTCCATTCCATTCCATTCTATTCTATAGAATTCCATTCCATTCCATTCCATTAAATTCCTATCCATTTCATTCTACTCGGGTTGATTCCAATCCATTCCATTCCATTCCATTCCATTCCATTCCATTCCATTCCATTCCATTCCATTCCATTCGATTCCATTCGATTCGATTCCATTCCATTCCATTCCATTCCATTCCATTCCATTCCATTCCATTCCAATCCATTCCATTCTACTGGGGTTGATTCCATTCCATTCCATTCCATTTCTTTCCATTGCCTTCCATTCCATTCCATTCGGTTCCATTCGATTCCATTCGATTCCATTCTATTCCACTCCATTCAATTCTATTCCATTCGATTCCATTCGATTCCATTCCGTTCCGTTCCATTTCATTCTATTTCATTGAATTTCATTCCATTCCATTCCATTCCATTCCAATCCATTCCATTCTACTCGGGTTGATTCCATTCCATTCCATTCCATTCCATTCCGTTCCATTCTACTCGGGTTTATTCCATTCCATTCCATTCCATTCCATTCCATTCCATTCCATTCCGTTCTATTCGGGTTCATTCCATTCCATTCCATTCCATTCGATTCCATTCCATTCCTTTCCAATCCATTCCATTCTACTCGGGTTGATTGCATTCCATTCCATTCCATTCCATTCCAGTCCATTCCATTCGAATCAACTCCATTCCATTCCATTTCATTGCATTCCATTCTATTCCATTCCATTCCATTCAATTCCATTCGATTCCATTCGATTCCATTCCATTCTATTCGATTCCATTTGATTCCATTCGATTCCATTCCATTCCATTCCATTCCATTCCATTCCATTCCATTCCATTCCGTTCAACTCGGGTTGATTCCATTCTATTCCATTCCATTCCATTCGATTCCATTCGATTCCATTCCATTCCATTCGATTCCATTCCATTCCATTCCATTCCATTCCATTCTATTCCATTGAACTCCATTCCATTCCATTCCATTCCATTCCATTCCATTCCATTCCGTTCCATTCCATTCCATTCCATTCCATTCCATTTCGTTCCAGTCCATTCCATTCGACTCCATTCCATTCCATTCCATTTCATTGCATTCCATTCCATTACATTCCATTCCATTCCATTCCATTCCATTCCATTCCGTTCCATTCGGTTCCATTCGATTCCATTCGATTCCATTCCATTTCAATCCATTCCATTCCGTTCCGTTCCGTTCCATTCCTTTCCGTTCCGTTCTATTCGGGTTGATTCCATTCTATTCCACTCCATTCCATTCGATTCCCTTCGATTCCATTCGATTCCATTCTATTCCATTCCATTCCATTCCATTCTATTCTATTGAATTCCATTCCATTCCATTCCATTAAATTCCTATCCATTTCATTCTACTCGGGTTGATTCCAATCCATTCCATTCCATTCCATTCCATTCCATTCCATTCCATTCCATTCCATTCCATTCCATTCCATTCCATTCCATTCCATTCCATTCCATTCGATTCCATTCCATTCCATTCCATTCCATTCCATTCCATTCCAATCCATTCCATTCTACTCGGGTTGATTCCATTCCATTCCATTCCATTCCTTTCCATTGCCTTCCATTCCATTCCATTCGGTTCCATTCGATTCCATTCGATTCCATTCTATTCCACTCCATTCAATTCTATTCCATTCGATTCCATTCGATTCCATTCCGTTCCGTTCCATTCCATTCCATTTCATTCTATTTCATTGAATTTCATTCCATTCCATTCCATTCCATTCCAATCCATTCCATTCTACTCGGGTTGATTCCATTCCATTCCATTCCATTCCATTCCATTCCATTCCATTCCATTCCATTCCATTCCATTCCATTCCATTCGATTCCATTCGATTCCATTCCATTCCATTCCATCCATTCCATTCCATTCCATTCCATTCCATTCGATTCCATTCCATTCCATTCCATTCCATTCCATTCCATTCCATTCCATTCCATTCCATTCCATTCCGTTCTACTCGGGTTCATTCCATTCCATTCCATTCCATTCCATTCCATTCTATTGCATTGAATTCCATTCCATTCCGTTCCATTCCATTCCATTCCATTCCATTCCATTCCATTCCATTCCTTTCTACTCGGGTTGATTCCATTCCATTACATTCCATTCCATTCTATTCCATTGCATTCCATTCCATTCCATACCATTCCATTCCACTCCATTCCATTCCATTCCATTCCATTCCATTCCATTCCATTCCATTCCATTCCGTTCAACTCGGGTTGATTCCATTCCATTCCATTCCATTCCATTCGATTCCATTCAATTCCATTCGATTCCATTCCATTCCATTCCATTCCATTCCATTCCATTCCATTCCAATCCATTCCATTCTACTCGGGTTGATTCCATTCCATTGCATTCCATTCCATTCCGTTCAACTCGGGTTGATTCCATTCCATTCCATTCCATTCTATTCGATTCCATTCAATTCCATTCGATTCCATTCCATTCCATTCCATTCCATTCCATTCCATTCCATTCCATTCCAATCCATTCCATTCTACTCGGGTTGATTCCATTCCATTGCATTCCATTCCATTCCATTGCATTCCATTCCATTCCATTCCTTTCTACTCGGGTTGATCCCATTCTATTCCATTCCATTCCATTACATTCCATTCGATTCCATTCCATTCCATTCCATTTCATTCCATTCCATTCCATTCCATTCCATTCCATTCCATTCCATTCCATTCCATTCCTTTCTACTCGGGTTGATTCCATTCTATTCCATTCCATTCCATTCGATTCCATTCGATTCCATTCCATTCCATTCCATTCCATTTCACTCCATTCCATTCCGTTCCGTTCCGTTCCGTTCCAGTCCGTTCCGTTCTATTCGGGTCCATTCCATTCTATTCCACTCCATTCCATTCAATTCCATTCGATTCCATTCGATTCCATTCCATTCCATTCCATTCCATTCCATTCCCTTCCATTCTATTCTACTGAATTCCATTCCATTCCATTCCATTCCATTCCTATCCATTCCATTCTACTCGGGTTGATTCCATTCCATTCCATTCCATTCCATTCCATTCCATTCCATTCCATTCCATTCCATTCCATTCCATTCCGTTCTACTCGGGTTCATTCCATTCCATTCCATTCCATTCCATTCCATTCCATTCCATTGCATTCTATTACATTCCATTCCATTGCATTCCATTCCATTCCATTCCTTTCTACTCGGGTTGATCCCATTCTATTCCATTCCATTCCATTCCATTCCATTCCATTCCATTCCATTCCATTCCATTTCATTGCATTCCATTCCATTCCATTCCATTCCATTCCATTCCATTCCATTCCATTCCATTCCATTCCATTCCATTCCTTTCTACTCGGGTTGATTCCATTCTATTCCATTCCATTCCATTCGATTCCATTCGATTCGATTCCATTCCATTCCATTCCATTCCATTCCATTCCGTTCCATTCCGTTCTATTCGGGTTCATTCCATTCCATTGCATTCCATTCTATTGTATTCCATTGAATTCCATTCCATTCCATTCCATTCCATTCCTTTCCATTCCATTCCATTCCATTCCATTCCATTCCATTCCATTCCATTCCATTCCGTTCTACTCGGGTTGATTCCATTCCATTCCATTCCATTCCATTCCTTTCCATTCCATTCCATTCCATTCCATTCCATTCCATTCCTTTCTACTCGGGTTGATTCCATTCCATTCCATTCCATTCCACTGAATTCCATTGTATTCCTTTCCATTCCATTCCATTCCATTCCATTCAGTTCCATTCCGTTCAACTCGGGTTGATTAGATTCCATTCCATTCCATTCCATTCGATTCCATTCCATTCCATTCCATTCCATTCCATTCCATTCCATTCCATTCCATTCCAATCCATTCCATTCTACTCGGGTTGATTCCATTCCATTCCATTCCATTCCATTCCATTCCATTCCATTCCATTCCATTCCCTTCCATTCCGTTCCATTCGGTTGCATTCGATTCCATTCGATTCCATTCCATTTCAATCCATTCCATTCCGTTCCGTTCCGTTACTTTCCTTTCCGTTCGGTTCTGTTCGGGTTGATTCCATTCTATTCCACTCCATTCCATTCGATTCCATTCGATTCCATTCTATTCCACTCCATTCCATTCCATTCCATTCCATTCCACTCCACTCCATTCCATTCCATTCCATTCCATTCCTTTCGATTCCATTCGATTGCATTCGATTCCATTCCATTCCATTCCATTCCATTCCATTCCATTCCATTCCATTCCTTTCCATTCCATTCCATTCTATTCCATTCGATTCCATTCCATTCCATTCCATTCGATTCCATTCGATTCGATACCATTCCATTCCATTCCATTCCATTCCATTCCATTCCATTCCGTTCTACTCGGGTTCATTCCATTGCATTCCATTCCATTACATTCTATTCCATTGAATTTCATTCCATTCCATTCCATTCCATTCCATTCCATTCCATTCCATTCCATTCCACTCCATTCGATTCCATTCGATTCCATTCCATTCCATTCCATTGCATTCCATTCCAATCCATTCCATTCTACTCGGGTTGATTCCATTCCATTCCATTCCATTCCGTTCCATTCCATTCCATTCCATTCCATTCCCGTCCATTCCATTCCCTTCCATTCCATTCCATTCGGTTCCATTCGATTCCATTCCATTCCATTCCATTCCATTCCATTCCATTCCATTCCATTCCATTCCATTCCATTCCATTCCTTTCTACTCGGGTTGATTCCATTCCATTACATTCCATTCCATTCTATTCCATTGAATTCCATTCCATTCCATACCATTCCATTCCACTCCATTCCATTCCATTCCATTCCATTCCATTCCATTCCATTCCATTCCATTGCATTCCGTTCTACTCGGGTTGATTCCATTCCATTCCATTCCATTCCATTCCATTCCATTCCATTCCATTCCATTCCATTCCATTCCATTCCATTCCAGTCCGTTCAACTCGGGTTGATTCCATTCCATTCCATTCCATTCCATTCCATTCCATTCAATTCCATTCGATTCCATTCCATTCCATTCCATTCCATTCCATTCCATTCCATTCCAATCCATTCCATTCTACTCGGGTTGATTCCATTCCATTCCATTCCATTCCATTCCATTCCATTCCATTCCATTCCATTCCATTCCATTCGGTTCCATTCGATTCCATTCGATTCCATTCCATTTCACTCCATTCCATTCCGTTCCGTTCCGTTCCGTTCCAGTCCGTTCCGTTCTATTCGGGTTCATTCCATTCTATTCCACTCCATTCCATTCAATTCCATTCGATTCCATTCGATTCCATTCCATTCCATTCCATTCCATTCCATTCCATTCCATTCCATTCCCTTCCATTCTATTCTATTGAATTCCATTCCATTCCATTCCATTCCATTCCTATCCATTCCATTCTACTCGGGTTGATTCCATTCCATTCCATTCCATTCCATTCCATTCCATTCCATTCCATTCCATTCCATTCCGTGCTACTCATGTTCATTCCATTCCATTCCATTCCATTCCATTCCATTCCATTCCATTCCATTCCATTCCGTTCTACTCGGGTCCTTTCCATTCCATTCCATTCCATTCGATTCCATTCCATTCCATTCCAATCCATTCCATTCTACTCGGGTTGATTCCATTCCATTGCATTCCATTCCATTCCATTGCATTCCATTCCATTCCATTCCTTTCTACTCGGGTTGATCCCATTCTATTCCATTCCATTCCATTACATTCCATTCGATTCCATTCCATTCCATTCCGTTTCATTGCATTCCATTCCATTCCATTCCATTCCATTCCATTCCATTCCTTTCTACTCGGGTGGATTCCATTCTATTCCATTCCATTCCATTCGATTCCATTCGATTCCATTCGATTCCATTCCATTCCATTCCATTCCATTCCATTCCATTCCATTCCGTTCTACTCGGGTTCATTCCATTCCATTGCATTCCATTCTATTGTATTCCATTGAATTCCATTCCTTTCCATTCCATTCCATTCCTTTCCATTCCATTCCATTCCATTCCATTCCATTCCATTCCATTCCATTCCATTCCATTCCATTCCATTCCGTTCTACTCGGGTTGATTCCATTCCATTCCATTCCATTCCACTGAATTCCATTGCATTCCATTCCAATCCATTCCATTCCATTCCATTCCGTTCAATTCCGTTCAACTCGGGTTGATTAGATTCCATTCCATTCCATTCCATTCGATTCCATTCAATTCCATTCCATTCCATTCCATTCCATTCCATTCCATTCCATTCCATTCCATTCCATTCTACTCGGGTTGATTCCATTCCATTCCATTCCATTCCATTCCATTCCATTCCATTCCATTCCATTCCATTCCAATCCATTCCATTCTACTCGGGTTGATTCCATTCCATTCCATTCCATTTCTTTCCATTGCCTTCCATTCCATTCCATTCGGTTCCATTCGGTTCCATTCGATTCCATTCTATTCCACTCCATTCAGTTCTATTCCATTCGATTCCATTCGATTCCATTCCGTTCCATTCCATTTCATTCTATTTCATTGAATTTCATTCCATTCCATTCCATTCCATTCCAATCCATTCCATTCTACTCGGGTTGATTCCATTCTATTCCATTCCATTCCATTCCGTTCCATTCTACTCGGGTTGATTCCATTCCATTCCATTCCATTCCATTCCATTCCATTCCATTCCATTCCATTCCATTCCATTCCACTCCACTCCATTCCATTCCATTCCATTCCATTCCATTCCATTCCATTCCATTCGATTCCATTCGATTGCATTCTATTCCATTCCATTCCATTCCATTCCATTCCATTCCATTCCATTCCTTTCCATTCCATTGCATTCCATTCCATTCCATTCCATTCCATTCCATTCCATTCCATTCCATTCCATTCGATTCCATTCGATTCGATTCCTTTCCATTCCATTCCATTCCATTCCATTCCATTCCATTCCATTCCATTCCATTCCGTTCTACTCGGGTTCATTCCATTGCATTCCATTCCATTCCATTCTATTCCATTGAATTTCATTCCATTCCATTCCATTCCATTCCATTCCATTCCATTCCATTCCATTCCATTCCATTCTACTGGGGTTGATTCCATTCCATTCCATTCCTTTCCGTTCCATTCCATTCCATTCCATTCCATTCCCGTCCATTCCATTCCCTTCCATTCCATTCCATTCGGTTCCATTCGATTCCATTCCATTCCATTCCATTCCATTCCATTCCATTCCATTCCATTCCATTCCATTCCATTCCATTCCATTCCTTTCTACTCGGGTTGATTCCATTCCATTACATTCCATTCCATTCTATTCCATTGAATTCCATTCCATTCCATACCATTCCATTCCACTCCATTCCATTCCATTCCATTCCATTCCATTCCATTCCATTCCATTCCATTGCATTCCGTTCTACTCGGGTTGATTCCATTCCATTCCATTCCATTCCATTCCATTCCATTCCATTCCATTCCATTCCATTCCATTCCATTCCATTCCATTCCAGTCCGTTCAACTCGGGTTGATTCCATTCCATTCCATTCCATTCCATTCCATTCCATTCAATTCCATTCGATTCCATTCCATTCCATTCCATTCCATTCCATTCCATTCCATTCCAATCCATTCCATTCTACTCGGGTTGATTCCATTCCATTCCATTCCATTCCATTCCATTCCATTCCATTCCATTCCATTCCATTCCATTCGGTTCCATTCGATTCCATTCGATTCCATTCCATTTCACTCCATTCCATTCCGTTCCGTTCCGTTCCGTTCCAGTCCGTTCCGTTCTATTCGGGTTCATTCCATTCTATTCCACTCCATTCCATTCAATTCCATTCGATTCCATTCGATTCCATTCCATTCCATTCCATTCCATTCCATTCCATTCCATTCCATTCCCTTCCATTCTATTCTATTGAATTCCATTCCATTCCATTCCATTCCATTCCTATCCATTCCATTCTACTCGGGTTGATTCCATTCCATTCCATTCCATTCCATTCCATTCCATTCCATTCCATTCCATTCCATTCCGTGCTACTCATGTTCATTCCATTCCATTCCATTCCATTCCATTCCATTCCATTCCATTCCATTCCATTCCGTTCTACTCGGGTCCTTTCCATTCCATTCCATTCCATTCGATTCCATTCCATTCCATTCCAATCCATTCCATTCTACTCGGGTTGATTCCATTCCATTGCATTCCATTCCATTCCATTGCATTCCATTCCATTCCATTCCTTTCTACTCGGGTTGATCCCATTCTATTCCATTCCATTCCATTACATTCCATTCGATTCCATTCCATTCCATTCCGTTTCATTGCATTCCATTCCATTCCATTCCATTCCATTCCATTCCATTCCTTTCTACTCGGGTGGATTCCATTCTATTCCATTCCATTCCATTCGATTCCATTCGATTCCATTCGATTCCATTCCATTCCATTCCATTCCATTCCATTCCATTCCATTCCGTTCTACTCGGGTTCATTCCATTCCATTGCATTCCATTCTATTGTATTCCATTGAATTCCATTCCTTTCCATTCCATTCCATTCCTTTCCATTCCATTCCATTCCATTCCATTCCATTCCATTCCATTCCATTCCATTCCATTCCATTCCATTCCATTCCGTTCTACTCGGGTTGATTCCATTCCATTCCATTCCATTCCACTGAATTCCATTGCATTCCATTCCAATCCATTCCATTCCATTCCATTCCGTTCAATTCCGTTCAACTCGGGTTGATTAGATTCCATTCCATTCCATTCCATTCGATTCCATTCAATTCCATTCCATTCCATTCCATTCCATTCCATTCCATTCCATTCCATTCCATTCCATTCCATTCTACTCGGGTTGATTCCATTCCATTCCATTCCATTCCATTCCATTCCATTCCATTCCATTCCATTCCATTCCAATCCATTCCATTCTACTCGGGTTGATTCCATTCCATTCCATTCCATTTCTTTCCATTGCCTTCCATTCCATTCCATTCGGTTCCATTCGGTTCCATTCGATTCCATTCTATTCCACTCCATTCAGTTCTATTCCATTCGATTCCATTCGATTCCATTCCGTTCCATTCCATTTCATTCTATTTCATTGAATTTCATTCCATTCCATTCCATTCCATTCCAATCCATTCCATTCTACTCGGGTTGATTCCATTCTATTCCATTCCATTCCATTCCGTTCCATTCTACTCGGGTTGATTCCATTCCATTCCATTCCATTCCATTCCATTCCATTCCATTCCATTCCATTCCATTCCATTCCACTCCACTCCATTCCATTCCATTCCATTCCATTCCATTCCATTCCATTCCATTCGATTCCATTCGATTGCATTCTATTCCATTCCATTCCATTCCATTCCATTCCATTCCATTCCATTCCTTTCCATTCCATTGCATTCCATTCCATTCCATTCCATTCCATTCCATTCCATTCCATTCCATTCCATTCGATTCCATTCGATTCGATTCCTTTCCATTCCATTCCATTCCATTCCATTCCATTCCATTCCATTCCATTCCGTTCTACTCGGGTTCATTCCATTGCATTCCATTCCATTCCATTCTATTCCATTGAATTTCATTCCATTCCATTCCATTCCATTCGATTCCATTCCATTCCATTCCATTGCATTCCATTCCAATCCATTCCATTCTACTCGGGTTGATTCCATTCCATTCCATTCCATTCCGTTCCATTCCATTCCATTCCATTCCATTCCCGTCCATTCCATTCCCTTCCATTCCATTCCATTCGGTTCCATTCGATTCCATTCCATTCCATTCCATTCCATTCCATTCCATTCCATTCCATTCCATTCCTTTCTACTCGGGTTGATTCCATTCCATTACATTCCATTCCATTCTATTCCATTGAATTCCATTCCATTCCATACCATTCCATTCCACTCCATTCCATTCCATTCCATTCCATTCCATTCCATTCCATTCCATTCCATTGCATTCCGTTCTACTCGGGTTGATTCCATTCCATTCCATTCCATTCCATTCCATTCCATTCCATTCCATTCCATTCCATTCCATTCCATTCCATTCCAGTCCGTTCAACTCGGGTTGATTCCATTCCATTCCATTCCATTCCATTCCATTCCATTCAATTCCATTCGATTCCATTCCATTCCATTCCATTCCATTCCATTCCATTCCATTCCAATCCATTCCATTCTACTCGGGTTGATTCCATTCCATTCCATTCCATTCCATTCCATTCCATTCCATTCCATTCCATTCCATTCCATTCGGTTCCATTCGATTCCATTCGATTCCATTCCATTTCACTCCATTCCATTCCGTTCCGTTCCGTTCCGTTCCAGTCCGTTCCGTTCTATTCGGGTTCATTCCATTCTATTCCACTCCATTCCATTCAATTCCATTCGATTCCATTCGATTCCATTCCATTCCATTCCATTCCATTCCATTCCATTCCATTCCATTCCCTTCCATTCTATTCTATTGAATTCCATTCCATTCCATTCCATTCCATTCCTATCCATTCCATTCTACTCGGGTTGATTCCATTCCATTCCATTCCATTCCATTCCATTCCATTCCATTCCATTCCATTCCATTCCGTGCTACTCATGTTCATTCCATTCCATTCCATTCCATTCCATTCCATTCCATTCCATTCCATTCCATTCCGTTCTACTCGGGTCCTTTCCATTCCATTCCATTCCATTCGATTCCATTCCATTCCATTCCAATCCATTCCATTCTACTCGGGTTGATTCCATTCCATTGCATTCCATTCCATTCCATTGCATTCCATTCCATTCCATTCCTTTCTACTCGGGTTGATCCCATTCTATTCCATTCCATTCCATTACATTCCATTCGATTCCATTCCATTCCATTCCGTTTCATTGCATTCCATTCCATTCCATTCCATTCCATTCCATTCCATTCCTTTCTACTCGGGTGGATTCCATTCTATTCCATTCCATTCCATTCGATTCCATTCGATTCCATTCGATTCCATTCCATTCCATTCCATTCCATTCCATTCCATTCCATTCCGTTCTACTCGGGTTCATTCCATTCCATTGCATTCCATTCTATTGTATTCCATTGAATTCCATTCCTTTCCATTCCATTCCATTCCTTTCCATTCCATTCCATTCCATTCCCTTCCATTCCATTCCATTCCATTCCATTCCATTCCATTCCATTCCGTTCTACTCGGGTTGATTCCATTCCATTCCATTCCATTCCACTGAATTCCATTGCATTCCATTCCAATCCATTCCATTCCATTCCATTCCGTTCCATTCCGTTCAACTCGGGTTGATTAGATTCCATTCCATTCCATTCCATTCGATTCCATTCAATTCCATTCCATTCCATTCCATTCCATTCCATTCCATTCCATTCCATTCCATTCCATTCTACTCGGGTTGATTCCATTCCATTCCATTCCATTCCATTCCATTCCATTCCATTCCATTCCATTCCATTCCAATCCATTCCATTCTACTCGGGTTGATTCCATTCCATTCCATTCCATTTCTTTCCATTGCCTTCCATTCCATTCCATTCGGTTCCATTCGGTTCCATTCGATTCCATTCTATTCCACTCCATTCAGTTCTATTCCATTCGATTCCATTCGATTCCATTCCGTTCCATTCCATTTCATTCTATTTCATTGAATTTCATTCCATTCCATTCCATTCCATTCCAATCCATTCCATTCTACTCGGGTTGATTCCATTCTATTCCATTCCATTCCATTCCGTTCCATTCTACTCGGGTTGATTCCATTCCATTCCATTCCATTCCATTCCATTCCATTCCATTCCATTCCATTCCATTCCATTCCACTCCACTCCATTCCATTCCATTCCATTCCATTCCATTCCATTCCATTCCATTCGATTCCATTCGATTGCATTCTATTCCATTCCATTCCATTCCATTCCATTCCATTCCATTCCATTCCTTTCCATTCCATTGCATTCCATTCCATTCCATTCCATTCCATTCCATTCCATTCCATTCCATTCCATTCGATTCCATTCGATTCGATTCCTTTCCATTCCATTCCATTCCATTCCATTCCATTCCATTCCATTCCATTCCGTTCTACTCGGGTTCATTCCATTGCATTCCATTCCATTCCATTCTATTCCATTGAATTTCATTCCATTCCATTCCATTCCATTCCATTCCATTCCATTCCATTCCATTCCATTCCATTCCATTCTACTGGGGTTGATTCCATTCCATTCCATTCCTTTCTATTCCATTCCATTCCATTCCATTCCATTCCATTCCATTCCATTCGGTTCCATTCGATTCCATTCGATTCCATTCCATTTCACTCCATTCCATTCCGTTCCGTTCCGTTCCGTTCCAGTCCGCTCCGTTCTATTCGGGTCCATTCCATTCTATTCCACTCCATTCCATTCAATTCCATTCGATTCCATTCCATTCCATTCCATTCCATTCCATTCCCTTCCATTCTATTCTACTGAATTCCATTCCATTCCATTCCATTCCATTCCTATCCATTCCATTCTACTCGGGTTGATTCCATTCCATTCCATTCCATTCCATTCCATTCCATTCCATTCCATTCCATTCCATTCCATTCCATTCCGTTCTACTCGGGTTCATTCCATTCCATTCCATTCCATTCCATTCCATTCCATTCCATTCCATTCCATTCCGTTCTACTCGGGTCCTTTCCATTCCATTCCATTCCATTCGATTCCCTTCCATTCCATTCGATTCCATTCCATTCCATTCCAATCCATTCCATTCTACTCGGGTTGATTCCATTCCATTGCATTCTATTACATTCCATTCCATTGCATTCCATTCCATTCCATTCCTTTCTACTCGGGTTGATCCCATTCTATTCCATTCCATTCCATTCCATTCCATTCGATTCCATTCCATTCCATTCCATTTCATTGCATTCCATTCCATTCCATTCCATTCCATTCCATTCCATTCCATTCCATTCCATTCCATTCCTTTCTACTCGGGTTGATTCCATTCTATTCCATTCCATTCCATTCGATTCCATTCGATTCCATTCGATTCCATTCCATTCCATTCCATTCCATTCCATTCCGTTCTACTCGGGTTCATTCCATTCCATTGCATTCCATTCTATTGTATTCCATTGAATTCCATTCCATTCCATTCCATTCCATTCCTTTCCATTCTATTCCATTCGATTCCATTCGATTCCATTCCATTCCATTCCATTCCATTCCATTCCGTTCTACTCGGGTTCATTCCATTCCATTGCATTCCATTCTATTGTATTCCATTGAATTCCATTCCATTCCATTCCATTCCATTCCTTTCCATTCCATTCCATTCCATTCCATTCCATTCCTTTCCATTCCATTCCATTCCATTCCGTTCTACTCGGGTTGATTCCATTCCATTCCATTCCATTCCATTCCTTTCCATTCCATTCCATTCCATTCCATTCCATTCCATTCCATTCCATTCCGTTCTACTCGGGTTGATTCCATTCCATTCCATTCCATTCCACTGAATTCCATTGTATTCCTTTCCAATCCATTCCATTCCATTCCATTCAGTTCCATTCCGTTCAACTCGGGTTGATTAGATTCCATTCCATTCCATTCCATTCGATTCCATTCCATTCCATTCCATTCCATTCCATTCCATTCCATTCCATTCCATTCTACTCGGGTTGATTCCATTCCATTCCATTCCATTCCATTCCATTCCATTCCATTCCATTCCATTCCATTCCATTCCCTTCCATTCCGTTCCATTCGGTTGCATTCGATTCCATTCTATTCCATTCCATTTCAATCCATTCCATTCCGTTCCGTTCCGTTACGTTCCTTTCCGTTCCGTTCTGTTCGGGTTGATTCCATTCTATTCCACTCCATTCCATTCGATTCCATTCGATTCCATTCGATTCCATTCCATTCCATTCCATTCCATTCCATTCCATTCTATTCTATTCTATAGAATTCCATTCCATTCCATTCCATTAAATTCCTATCCATTTCATTCTACTCGGGTTGACTCCAATCCATTCCATTCCATTCCATTCCACTCCATTCCATTCCATTCCATTCCATTCCATTCCATTCGATTCCATTCGATTCCATTCCATTCCAATCCATTCCATTCTACTCGGGTTGATTCCATTCCATTCCATTCCAATTCTTTCCATTGCCTTCCATTCCATTCCATTCGGTTCCATTCGATTCCATTCGATTCCATTCTATTCCACTCCATTCAATTCTATTCCATTCGATTCCATTCGATTCCATTCCGTTCTAATTCCATTTCATTCTATTTCATTGAATTTCATTCCATTCCATTCCATTCCATTCCAATCCATTCCATTCTACTCGGGTTGATTCCATTCCATTCCATTCCATTCCATTCCATTCCATTCTACTCGGGTTGATTCCATTCCATTCCATTCCTTTCCATTCCATTCCATTCCATTCCATTCCATTCCATTCCATTCCACTCCACTCCATTCCATTCCATTCCATTCCATTCCATTCCTTTCGATTCCATTCGATTGCATTCGATTCCATTCCGTTCCATTCCATTCCATTCCATTCCATTCCATTCCATTCCTTTCCATTCCATTCCATTCTATTCCATTCGATTCCATTCCATTCCATTCCATTCGATTCCATTCGATTCGATACCATTCCATTCCATTCCATTCCATTCCATTCCATTCCATTCCATTCCATTCTACTCGGGTTCATTCCATTGCATTCCATTCCATTTCATTCTATTCCATTGAATTTCATTCCATTCCATTCCATTCCATTCCACTCCGTTCGATTCCATTCGATTCCATTCCATTCCATTCCATTGCATTCCATTCCAATCCATTCCATTCTACTCGGGTTGATTCCATTCCATTCCATTCCATTCCGTTCCATTCCATTCCATTCCATTCCATTCCCTTCCATTCCATTCCATTCGGTTCCATTCGATTCCATTCAATTCCGTTCCATTTCACTCCATTCCATTCCATTCCGTTAAGTTCCGTTCTGTTCCGTTCCGTTCCGTTCTATTCGGGTTGATTCCATTCTATTCCACTCCATTCCATTCGATTCCATTCGATTCCATTCCATTCCATTCCATTCCATTCCATTCCATTCCCTTCCATTCTATTCTATTGAATTCCATTGTATTCCATTCCATTCCATTCCTATCCATTCCATTCTACTCGGGTTGATTCCATTCCTTTCCATTCCATTTCATTCCATTCCATTCCATTCCGCTCTACTCGGGTTCATTCCATTCCATTCCATTCCATTTGATTCCATTCGATTCCATTCCATTCCTTTCCGTTTTACTCGGGTCCATTCCATTCCATTCCATTCCATTCCATTCCGTTCTGTTCCATTCGATTCCATTCCATTCCATTCCAATCCATTCCATTCTACTCGGGTTGATTCCATTCCATTCCATTCCATTCCATTCCATTCCATTCCATTCCATTCCATTCCATTCCATTTCATTCCAGTCCATTCCATTCGATTCCATTCCATTCCATTCCATTTCATTGCATTCCATTCCATTCCATTCCATTCCATTCCATTCCCTTCCATTCCGTTCCATTCGGTTCCATTCGATTCCATTCGATTCCATTCCATTTCAATCCATTCCTTTCCGTTCCATTCCGTTCCGTTCCTTTCCGTTCCGTTCTATTCGGGTTGATTCCATTCTATTCCACTCCATTCCATTCGATTCCATTCGATTCCATTCGATTCCATTCCATTCCATTCCATTCCATTCCATTCCATTCTATTCTATTGAATTCCATTCCATTCCATTCCATTAAATTCCTATCCATTTCATTCTACTCGGGTTGATTCCAATCCATTCCATTCCATTCCATTCCATTCCATTCCATTCCATTCCATTCCATTCCATTCCGTTCTACTCAGGTTCATTCCATTCCATTCCATTCCATTCCATTCCATTCCATTCCATTCCATTCCATTCCATTCCATTCCATTCCTTTCTACTCGGGTTGATTCCATTCTATTCCATTCCATTCCATTCGATTCCATTCGATTCCATTCGATTCCATTCCATTCCATTCCATTCCGTTCTACTCGGGTTCATTCCATTCCATTGCATTCCATTCTATTGTATTCCATTGAATTCCATTCCATTCCATTCCATTCCATTCCTTTCCATTCCATTCCATTCCGTTCTACTCGGGTTGATACCATTCCATTCCATTCCATTCCACTGAATTCCATTGCATACCTTTCCAATCCATTCCATTCCATTCCATTCCGTTCCATTCCGTTCAACTCGGGTTGATTAGATTCCATTCCATTCCATTCCATTCGATTCCATTCAATTCCATTCCATTCCAATCCATTCCATTCTACTCGGGTTGATTCCATTCCATTCCATTCCATTCCATTCCATTCCATTCCCTTCCATTCCGTTCCATTCGGTTGCATTCGATTCCATTCGATTCCATTCCATTTCAATCCATTCCATTCCGTTCCGTTCCGTTACGTTCCTTTCCGTTCCGTTCTGTTCGGGTTGATTCCATTCTATTCCACTCCATTCCATTCGATTCCATTCGATTCCATTCGATTCCATTCCATTCCATTCCATTCTATTCCATTCCATTCCATTCTATTCTATTCTATAGAATTCCATTCCATTCCATTCCATTAAATTCCTATCCATTTCATTCTACTCGGGTTGACTCCAATCCATTCCATTCCATTCCATTCCATTCCATTCCATTCCATTCCATTCCATTCCATTCCATTCGATTCCATTCGATTCGATTCCATTCCATTCCATTCCATTCCATTCCATTCCATTCCATTCCATTCCAATCCATTCCATTCTACTCGGGTTGATTCCATTCCATTCCATTCCAATTCTTTCCATTGCCTTCCATTCCATTCCATTCGGTTCCATTCGATTCCATTCGATTCCATTCTATTCCACTCCATTCAATTCTATTCCATTCGATTCCATTCCATTCTAATTCCATTTCATTCTATTTCATGGATTTCATTCCATTCCATTCCATTCCATTCCAATCCATTCCATTCTACTCGGGTTGATTCCATTCCATTCCATTCCATTCCATTCCGTTCCATTCTACTCGGGTTGATTCCATTCCATTCCATTCCATTCCATTCCATTCCATTCCATTCCATTCCATTCCATTCGATTCCATTCCATTCCACTCCACTCCATTCCATTCCATTCCATTCCATTCCATTCCTTTCGATTCCATTCGATTGCATTCGATTCCATTCCATTCCATTCCATTCCATTCCATTCCATTCCATTCCTTTCCATTCCATTCCATTCTATTCCATTCGACTCCATTCCATTCCATTCCATTCCATTCCATTCGATTCGATTCCATTCCATTCCATTCCATTCCATTCCATTCCATTCCATTCCGTTCTACTCGGGTTCATTCCATTGCATTCCATTCCATTACATTCTATTCCATTGAATTTCATTCCATTCCATTCCATTCCATTCCATTCCACTCCATTCCATTCCATTCCATTCCATTCCATTCCATTCGATTCCATTCGATTCCATTCCATTCCATTCCATTGCATTCCATTCCAATCCATTCCATTCTACTCGGGTTGATTCCATTCCATTCCATTCCATTCCATTCCATTCCATTCCATTCCATTCCATTCCATTCCATTCCATTCCATTCCCTTCCATTCCATTCCATTCGGTTCCATTCGATTCCATTCAATTCCATTCCATTTCACTCCATTCCATTCCATTCCGTTAAGTTCCGTTCTGTTCCGTTCCGTTCCGTTCTATTCGGGTTGATTCCATTCTATTCCACTCCATTCCATTCGATTCCATTCGATTCCATTCCATTCCATTCCATTCCATTCCATTCCATTCCATTCCATTCCCTTCCATTCTATTCTATTGAATTCCATTGCATTCCATTCTATTCCATTCCTATCCATTCCATTCTACTCGGGTTGATTCCATTCCTTTCCATTCCATTTCATTCCATTCCATTCCATTCCATTCCATTCCATTCCATTCCATTCCATTTCATTCCAGTCCATTCCATTCGATTCCATTCCATTCCATTCCATTTCATTGCATTCCATTCCATTCCATTCCATTCCATTCCATTCCTTTCCCTTCCATTCCGTTCCATTCGGTTCCATTCGATTCCATTCGATTCCATTCCATTTCAATCCATTCCTTTCCGTTCCATTCCGTTCCGTTCCTTTCCGTTCCGTTCTATTCGGGTTGATTCCATTCTATTCCACTCCATTCCATTCGATTCCATTCGATTCCATTCGATTCCATTCCATTCCATTCCATTCCATTCCATTCCATTCCATTCTATTCTATTGAATTCCATTCCATTCCATTCCATTAAATTCCTATCCATTTCATTCTACTCGGGTTGATTCCAATCCATTCCATTCCATTCCATTCCATTCCATTCCATTCCATTCCATTCCATTCCCTTCCATTCTATTCTATTGAATTCCATTCCATTCCATTCCATTCCATTCCTATCCATTCCATTCTACTCGGGTTGATTCCATTCCATTCCATTCCATTCCATTCCATTCCATTCCATTCCATTCCATTCCGTTCTACTCAGGTTCATTCCATTCCATTCCATTCCATTCCATTCCATTCCATTCCATTCCATTCCATTCCGTTCTACTCGGGTCCTTTAAATTCCATTCCATTCCATTCGATTCCATTCCATTCCATTCCAATCCATTCCATTCTACTCGGGTTGATTCCATTCCATTGCATTCCATTCCATTCCATTGCATTCCATTCCATTCCATTCCTTTCTACTCGGGTTGATCCCATTCTATTCCATTCCATTCCATTACATTCCATTCGATTCCATTCCATTCCATTCCATTTCATTGCATTCCATTCCATTCCATTCCATTCCATTCCATTCCATTCCGTTCTACTCGGGTTCATTCCATTCCATTGCATTCCATTCTATTGTATTCCATTGAATTCCATTCCTTTCCATTCCATTCCATTCCATTCCATTCCATTCCATTCCATTCCATTCCATTCCATTCCATTCCGTTCTACTCGGGTTGTTTCCATTCCATTCCATTCCATTCCACTGAATTCCATTGCATTCCATTCCAATCCATTCCATTCCATTCCATTCCGTTCAATTCCGTTCAACTCGGGTTGCTTAGATTCCATTCCATTCCATTCCATTCGATTCCATTCAATTCCATTCCATTCCATTCCATTCCATTCCATTCCATTCCATTCCAATCCATTCCATTCTACTCGGGTTGATTCCATTCCATTCCATTCCATTCCATTCCATTCCATTCCATTCCATTCCATTCCAATCCATTCCATTCTACTCGGTTTGATTCCATTCCATTCCATTCCTTTTCTTTCCATTGCCTTCCATTCCATTCCATTCGGTTCCATTCGGTTCCATTCGATTCCATTCTATTCCACTCCATTCAGTTCTATTCCATTCGATTCCATTCGATTCCATTCCGTTCCATTCCATTTCATTCTATTTCATTGAATTTCATTCCATTCCATTCCATTCCATTCCAATCCATTCCATTCTACTCGGGTTGATTCCATTCTATTCCATTCCATTCCATTCCGTTCCATTCTACTCGGGTTGATTCCATTCCATTCCATTCCATTCCATTCCATTCCATTCCATTCCATTCCATTCCATTCCACTCCACTCCATTCCATTCCATTCCATTCCATTCCATTCCATTCGATTCCATTCGATTGCATTCTATTCCATTTCATTCCATTCCATTCCATTCCATTCCATTCCTTTCCATTCCATTCCATTCCATTCCATTCCATTCCATTCCATTCCATTCCATTCCATTCCATTCGATTCCATTCGATTCGATTCCATTCCATTCCATTCCATTCCATTCCATTCCATTCCATTCCATTCCATTCCGTTCTACTCGGGTTCATTCCATTGCATTCCATTCCATTCCATTCTATTCCATTGAATTTCATTCCATTCCATTCCATTCCATTCCATTCCATTCCATTGCATTCCATTCCATTCCATTCCATTCTACTGGGGTTGATTCCATTCCATTCCATTCCTTTCTATTCCATTCCATTCCATTCCATTCGATTCCATTCGATTCCATTCGATTCCATTCCATTCCATTCCATTCCATTCCATTCCATTCCGTTCCATTCCATTCGGTTCCATTCGATTCCATTCGATTCCATTCCATTTCACTCCATTCCATTCCGTTCCGTTCCGTTCCGTTCCAGTCCGCTCCGTTCTATTCGGGTCCATTCCATTCTATTCCACTCCATTCCATTCAATTCCATTCGATTCCATTCGATTCCATTCCATTCCATTCCATTCCATTCCATTCCCTTCCATTCTATTCTACTGAATTCCATTCCATTCCATTCCATTCCATTCCTATCCATTCCATTCTACTCGTGTTGATTCCATTCCATTCCATTCCATTCCATTCCACTCCATTCCATTCCATTCCATTCCATTCCATTCCATTCCATTCCATTCCATTCCGTTCTACTCGGGTTCATTCCATTCCATTCCATTCCATTCCATTCCATTCCATTCCATTCCATTCCATTCCGTTCTACTCGGGTCGTTTCCATTCCATTCCATTCCATTCGATTCCATTCCATTCCATTCGATTCCATTCCATTCCATTCCAATCCATTCCATTCTACTCGGGTTGATTCCATTCCATTGCATTCTATTACATTCCATTCCATTGCATTCCATTCCATTCCATTCCTTTCTACTCGGGTTGATCCCATTCTATTCCATTCCATTCCATTCCATTCCATTCGATTCCATTCCATTCCATTCCATTTCATTGCATTCCATTCCATTCCATTCCATTCCATTCCATTCCATTCCATTCCATTCCATTCCTTTCTACTCGGGTTGATTCCATTCTATTCCATTCCATTCCATTCGATTCCATTCGATTCCATTCGATTCCATTCCATTCCATTCCATTCCATTCCATTCCGTTCTACTCGGGTTCATTCCATTCCATTGCATTCCATTCTATTGTATTCCATTGAATTCCATTCCATTCCATTCCATTCCATTCCTTTCCATTCCATTCCATTCCATTCCATTCCATTCCATTCCATTCCATTCCATTCCATTCCGTTCTACTCGGGTTGATTCCATTCCATTCCATTCCATTCCATTCCTTTCCATTCCATTCCATTCCATTCCATTCCATTCCATTCCATTCCATTCCGTTCTACTCGGGTTGATTCCATTCCATTCCATTCCATTCCACTGAATTCCATTGTATTCCTTTCCAATCCATTCCATTCAATTCCATTCAGTTCCATTCCGTTCTACTCGGGTTGATTAGATTCCATTCCATTCCATTCCATTCGATTCCATTCCATTCCATTCCATTCCATTCCTTTCCATTCCATTGCATTCCATTCCATTCCATTCCATTCCATTCCATTCCATTCCATTCCATTCGATTCCATTCGATTCGATTCCTTTCCATTCCATTCCATTCCATTCCATTCCATTCGATTCCATTCGATTCGATTCCTTTCCATTCCATTCCATTCCATTCCATTCCATTCCATTCCATTCCATTCCGTTCTACTCGGGTTCATTCCATTGCATTCCATTCCATTCCATTCTATTCCATTGAATTTCATTCCATTCCATTCCATTCCATTCCATTCCATTCCATTCCATTCCATTCCATTCCATTCCATTCCATTCTACTGGGGTTGATTCCATTCCATTCCATTCCTTTCTATTCCATTCCATTCCATTCCATTCGATTCCATTCGATTCCATTCAATTCCATTCCATTCCATTCCATTCCATTCCATTCCATTCCATTCCATTCCATTCGGTTCCATTCGATTCCATTCGATTCCATTCCATTTCACTCCATTCCATTCCGTTCCGTTCCGTTCCGTTCCAGTCCGCTCCGTTCTATTCGGGTCCATTCCATTCTATTCCACTCCATTCCATTCAATTCCATTCGATTCCATTCCATTCCATTCCATTCCATTCCATTCCCTTCCATTCTATTCTACTGAATTCCATTCCATTCCATTCCATTCCATTCCTATCCATTCCATTCTACTCGGGTTGATTCCATTCCATTCCATTCCATTCCATTCCATTCCATTCCATTCCATTCCATTCCATTCCGTTCTACTCGGGTTCATTCCATTCCATTCCATTCCATTCCATTCCATTCCATTCCATTCCATTCCGTTCTACTCGGGTCCTTTCCATTCCATTCCATTCCATTCGATTCCCTTCCATTCCATTCGATTCCATTCCATTCCATTCCAATCCATTCCATTCTACTCGGGTTGATTCCGTTCCATTGCATTCTATTACATTCCATTCCATTGCATTCCATTCCATTCCATTCCTTTCTACTCGGGTTGATCCCATTCTATTCCATTCCATTCCATTCCATTCCATTCGATTCCATTCCATTCCATTCCATTTCATTGCATTCCATTCCATTCCATTCCATTCCATTCCATTCCATTCCATTCCATTCCATTCCATTCCATTCCTTTCTACTCGGGTTGATTCCATTCTATTCCATTCCATTCCATTCGATTCCATTCGATTCCATTCGATTCCATTCCATTCCATTCCATTCCATTCCATTCCATTCCGTTCTACTCGGGTTCATTCCATTCCATTGCATTCCATTCTATTGTATTCCATTGAATTCCATTCCATTCCATTCCATTCCATTCCTTTCCATTCCATTCCATTCCATTCCATTCCTTTCCATTCCATTCCATTCCATTCCGTTCTACTCGGGTTGATTCCATTCCATTCCATTCCATTCCATTCCTTTCCATTCCATTCCATTCCATTCCATTCCATTCCATTCCATTCCGTTCCGTTCTACTCGGGTTGATTCCATTCCATTCCATTCCATTCCACTGAATTCCATTGTATTCCTTTCCAATCCATTCCATTCCATTCCATTCAGTTCCATTCCGTTCAACTCGGGTTGATTAGATTCCATTCCATTCCATTCCATTCGATTCCATTCCATTCCATTCCATTCCATTCCATTCCATTCCATTCCATTCCATTCCATTCCATTCCATTCCATTCCATTCTACTCGGGTTGATTCCATTCCATTCCATTCCATTCCATTCCATTCCATTCCATTCCATTCCATTCCCTTCCATTCCGTTCCATTCGGTTGCATTCGATTCCATTCTATTCCATTCCATTTCAGTCCATTCCATTCCGTTCCGTTCCGTTACGTTCCTTTCCGTTCCGTTCTGTTCGGGTTGATTCCATTCTATTCCACTCCATTCCATTCGATTCCATTCGATTCCATTCGATTCCATTCCATTCCATTCCATTCCATTCCATTCCATTCTATTCTATTCTATAGAATTCCATTCCATTCCATTCCATTAAATTCCTATCCATTTCATTCTACTCGGGTTGACTCCAATCCATTCCATTCCATTCCATTCCATTCCATTCCATTCCATTCCATTCCATTCCATTCGATTCCATTCGATTCCATTCCATTCCAATCCATTCCATTCTACTCGGGTTGATTCCATTCCATTCCATTCCAATTCTTTCCATTGCCTTCCATTCCATTCCATTCGGTTCCATACGATTCCATTCGATTCCATTCTATTCCACTCCATTCAATTCTATTCCATTCGATTCCATTCGATTCCATTCCGTTCTAATTCCATTTCATTCTATTTCATTGAATTTCATTCCATTCCATTCCATTCCATTCCAATCCATTCCATTCTACTCGGGTTGATTCCATTCCATTCCATTCCATTCCATTCCGTTCCATTCTACTCGGGTTGATTCCATTCCATTCCATTCCTTTCCATTCCATTCCATTCCATTCCATTCCATTCCATTCCATTCCACTCCACTCCACTCCATTCCATTCCATTCCATTCCATTCCATTCCTTTCGATTCCATTCGATTGCATTCTATTCCATTCCATTCCATTCCATTCCATTCCATTCCATTCCTTTCCATTCCATTCCATTCCATTCCATTCCATTCCATTCCATTCCATTCCATTCCATTCGATTCCATTCGATTCGATTCCATTCCATTCCATTCCATTCCATTCCATTCCATTCCATTCCATTCCATTCCGTTCTATTCGGGTTCATTCCATTGCATTCCATTCCATTCCATTCTATTCCATTGAATTTCATTCCATTCCATTCCATTCCATTCCATTCCATTCCATTCCATTCCATTCCATTCCATTCCATTCTACTGGGGTTGATTCCATTCCATTCCATTCCTTTCTATTCCATTCCATTCCATTCCATTCGATTCCATTCGATTCCATTCGATTCCATTCCATTCCATTCCATTCCATTCCATTCCATTCCATTCCATTCCATTCGGTTCCATTCGATTCCATTCGATTCCATTCCATTTCACTGCATTCCATTCCGTTCCGTTCCGTTCCGTTCCAGTCCGCTCCGTTCTATTCGGGTCCATTCCATTCTATTCCACTCCATTCCATTCAATTCCATTCGATTCCATTCGATTCCATTCCATTCCATTCCATTCCATTCCATTCCCTTCCATTCTATTCTACTGAATTCCATTCCGTTCCATTCCATTCCATTCCTATCCATTCCATTCTACTCGTGTTGATTCCATTCCATTCCATTCCATTCCATTCCACTCCATTCCATTCCATTCCATTCCATTCCATTCCATTCCATTCCGTTCTACTCGGGTTCATTCCATTCCATTCCATTCCAATCCATTCCATTCCATTCCATTCCATTCCATTCCGTTCTACTCGGGTCCTTTCCATTCCATTCCATTCCATTCGATTCCCTTCCATTCCATTCGATTCCATTCCATTCCATTTCATTCCATTCCATTCCATTCCGTTCTACTCGGGTCCTTTCCATTCCATTCCATTCCATTCGATTCCCTTCCATTCCATTCGATTCCATTCCATTCCATTCCAATCCATTCCATTCTACTCGGGTTGATTCCATTCCATTGCATTCTATTACATTCCATTCCATTGCATTCCATTCCATTCCATTCCTTTCTACTCGGGTTGATCCCATTCTATTCCATTCCATTCCATTCCATTCCATTCGATTCCATTCCATTCCATTCCATTTCATTGCATTCCATTCCATTCCATTCCATTCCATTCCATTCCATTCCATTCCATTCCATTCCATTCCTTTCTACTCGGGTTGATTCCATTCTATTCCATTCCATTCCATTCGATTCCATTCGATTCCATTCGATTCCATTCCATTCCATTCCATTCCATTCCATTCCATTCTACTCGGGTTCATTCCATTCCATTGCATTCCATTCTATTGTATTCCATTGAATTCCATTCCATTCCATTCCATTCCATTCCTTTCCATTCCATTCCATTCCATTCCATTCCATTCCATTCCATTGCATTCCATTCCGTTCTACTCGGGTTGATTCCATTCCATTCCATTCCATTCCATTCCTTTCCATTCCATTCCATTCCATTCCATTCCATTCCATTCCATTCCATTCCATTCCGTTCTACTCGGGTTGATTCCATTCCATTCCATTCCATTCCACTGAATTCCATTGTATTCCTTTCCAATCCATTCCATTCCATTCCATTCAGTTCCATTCCGTTCAACTCGGGTTGATTAGATTCCATTCCATTCCATTCCATTCGATTCCATTCCATTCCATTCCATTCCATTCCATTCCATTCCATTCCAATCCATTCCATTCTACTAGGGTTGATTCCATTCCATTCCATTCCATTCCATTCCATTCCATTCCATTCCATTCCATTCCATTCCCTTCCATTCCGTTCCATTCGGTTGCATTCGATTCCATTCGATTCCATTCCATTTCAATCCATTCCATTCCGTTCCGTTCCGTTACGTTCCTTTCCGTTCCGTTCTGTTCGGGTTGATTCCATTCTATTCCACTCCATTCCATTCGATTCCATTCGATTCCATTCGATTCCATTCCATTCCATTCCATTCCATTCCATTCCATTCTATTCTATTCTATTCTATAGAATTCCATTCCATTCCATTCCATTAAATTCCTATCCATTTCATTCTACTCGGGTTGACTCCAATCCATTCCATTCCATTCCATTCCATTCCATTCCATTCCATTCCATTCCATTCCATTCCATTCGATTCCATTCGATTCCATTCCATTCCAATCCATTCCATTCTACTCGGGTTGATTCCATTCCATTCCATTCCAATTCTTTCCATTGCCTTCCTTTCCATTCCATTCGGTTCCATTCGATTCCATTCGATTCCATTCTATTCCACTCCATTCAATTCTATTCCATTCGATTCCATTCGATTCCATTCCGTTCTAATTCCATTTCATTCTATTTCATTGAATTTCATTCCATTCCATTCCATTCCATTCCAATCCATTCCATTCTACTCGGGTTGATTCCATTCCATTCCATTCCATTCCATTCCGTTCCATTCTACTCGGGTTGATTCCATTCCATTCCATTCCTTTCCATTCCATTCCATTCCATTCCATTCCATTCCATTCCATTCCATTCCACTCCACTCCATTCCATTCCATTCCATTCCATTCCATTCCTTTCGATTCCATTCGATTGCATTCGATTCCATTCCGTTCCATTCCATTCCATTCCATTCCATTCCATTCCTTTCCATTCCATTCCATTCTATTCCATTCGATTCCATTCCATTCCATTCCATTCGATTCCATTCGATTCGATACCATTCCATTCCATTCCATTCCATTCCATTCCATTCCATTCCGTTCTACTCGGGTTCATTCCATTGCATTCCATTCCATTACATTCTATTCCATTGAATTTCATTCCATTCCATTCCATTCCATTCCATTCCATTCCACTCCATTCGATTCCATTCGATTCCATTCCATTCCATTCCATTGCATTCCATTCCAATCCATTCCATTCTACTCGGGTTGATTCCATTCCATTCCATTCCATTCCGTTCCATTCCATTCCATTCCATTCCATTCCCTTCCATTCCATTCCATTCGGTTCCATTCGATTCCATTCAATTCCATTCCATTTCACTCCATTCCATTCCATTCCGTTAAGTTCCGTTCTATTCCGTTCCGTTCAGTTCTATTCGGGTTGATTCCATTCTATTCCACTCCATTCCATTCGATTCCATTCGATTCCATTCCATTCCATTCCATTCCATTGCATTCCATTCCATTCCTTTCCCTTCCATTCTATTCTATTGAATTCCATTGTATTCCATTCCATTCCATTCCTATCCATTCCATTCTACTCGGGTTGATTCCATTCCTTTCCATTCCATTTCATTCCATTCCATTCCATTCCATTCCGTTCCATTCTATTCTATTGAATTCCATTGCATTCCATTCCACTCCATTCCATTCCATTCCATTCCATTCCATTCCGTTCTAATCGAGTTGATTCCATTCCATTCCATTCCTTTCCATTCCATTCCATTCCATTCCATTCCATTATATTCTACTCGGGTTGATTCCATTCCATTCCATTCCATTCCATTCCATTCCCTTCCATTCCATTCCATTCGGTTCCATTCAATTCCATTCGATTCCATTCCATTTCACTCCATTCCATTCCGTTCCGTTCCGTTCTATTCGGGATGATTCCATTCTATTCCACTCCATTCCATTCGATTCCATTCGATTCCATTCCATTCCATTCCATTCCATTCCATTCCATTCCATTCCATTCCATTCCATTCCCTTCCATTCAATTCTATTGAATTGCATTGCATTCCATTCCATTCCATTCCTATCCATTCCATTCTACTCGGGTTGATTCCATTCCTTTCCATTCCATTTCATTCCATTCCATTCCATTCCGCTCTACTCGGGTTCATTCCATTCCATTCCATTCCATTTGATTGCATTCGATTCCATTCCGTTCCTTTCCGTTCTACTCGGGTCCATTCCATTCCATTCCATTCCATTCCATTCCGTTCTGTTCCATTCGATTCCATTCCATTCTATTGCAATCCATTCCATTCTACTCGGGTTGATTCCATTCCATTCAATTCCATTCCATTCCATTAAATTCCTATCCATTTCATTCTACTCGGGTTTATTCCAATCCATTCCATTCCATTCCATTTCATTGCATTCCATTCCATTCCATTCCATTCCATTCCATTCCATTCCATTCCATTCGATTCCATTCGATTCCATTCCATTCCATTGCATTCCATTCCATTCCATTCCAATCCATTCCATTCTACTCGGGTTGATTCCATTCCATTCCATTCCATTCCTTTCCTTTGCCTTCCATTCCATTCCATTCGGTTCCATTCGATTCCATTCGATTCCATTCTATTCCACTCCATTCAATTCTATTCCATTCGATTCCATTCGATTCCATTCCGTTCCATTCCATTCCATTCCGTTTCATTCTATTTCATTGAATTTCATTCCATTCCATTCCATTCCATTCCAATCCATTCCATTCTACTCGGGTTGATTCCATTCCTTTCCATTCCATTCCATTCCATTCCATTCCATTCCATTCCATTCCATTCCATTCCATTCCATTCCATTCCATTCGATTCCATTCGATTCCATTCCATTCCATTCCATTCCATTCCATTCCATTCCATTCCATTCCGTTCTACTCGGGTTCATTCCATTCCATTCCTTTCCATTCCATTCCATTCTATTGCATTGAATTCCATTCCATTCCATTCCACTCCATTCCATTCCATTCCATTCCATTCCATTCCATTCCATTCCATTCCATTCCTTTCTACTCGGGTTGATTCCATTCCATTCCATTCCATTCCATTCTATTCCATTGAATTCCATTCCATTCCATACCGTTCCATTCCATTCCACTCCATTCCATTCCATTCCATTCCATTCCATTCCATTGCATTCCGTTCTACTCGGGTTGATTCCATTCCATTCCATTCCATTCCATTCCATTCCATTCCATTCCATTCCATTCCATTCCATTCCATTCCGTTCAACTCGGGTTGATTCCATTCCATTCCATTCCATTCCATTCCATTCCATTCAATTCCATTCGATTCAATTCCATTCCATTCCATTCCATTCCATTCCATTCCATTCCAATCCATTCCATTCTACTCGGGTTGATTCCATTCTATTACACTGCATTCCATTCCATTCCATTCCATTCCATTCCATTCCATTAGGTTCCATTCGATTCCATTCGATTCCATTCCATTTCACTCCATTCCATTCCATTCTGTTCCGTTCCGTTCCATTCCGTTCCGTTCTATTCGGGTTAGTTCCATTCTATTCCACTCCATTCCATTCGATTCCATTCGATTCGATTCGATTCCATTCCATTCCATTCCATTCCATTCCATTCCATTACGTTCGATTCCATTCGATTCCATTCCATTCCATTCCATTCCATTCACTTCCATTCTATTCTATTGAATTCCATTCCATTCCATTCCATTCCATTCCTATCCATTCCATTCTACTCGGGTTGATTCCATTCCATTCCATTCCATTCCATTCCATTCCATTCCATTCCATTCCATTCCATTCCATTCCAATCCATTCCATTCTACTCGGGTTGATTCCATTCCATTCCATTCCATTCCATTCCATTCCATTCCATTCCAATCCATTCCATTCTACTCGGGTTGATTCCATTCCATTCCATTCCATTTCTTTCCATTGCCTTCCATTCCATTCCATTCGGTTCCATTCGATTCCATTCGATTCCATTCTATTCCACTCCATTCAGTTCTATTCCATTCGATTCCATTCGATTCCATTCCGTTCCATTCCATTTCATTCTATTTCATTGAATTTCATTCCATTCCATTCCATTCCATTCCAATCCATTCCATTCTACTCGGGTTGATTCCATTCCATTCCATTCCATTCCATTCCGTTCCATTCTACTCGGGTTGATTCCATTCCATTCCATTCCATTCCATTACATTCCATTCCATTCCATTCCATTCCATTCCACTCCACTCCATTCCATTCCATTCCATTCCATTCCATTCCATTCCATTCCATTCCATTCGATTGCATTCGATTCCATTCCATTCCATTCCATTCCATTCCATTCCATTCCATTCCATTCCATTCCATTCCATTCCCTTCCATTCTATTCTATTGAATTCCATTCCATTCCATTCCATTCCATTCCTATCCATTCCATACTACTCGGGTTGATTCCATTCCATTCCATTCCATTCGATTCTATTCCATTCCATTCCATTCCATTCCATTCCATTCCATTCCATTCCATTCCATTCCATTCCGTTCTACTCGGGTTCATTCCATTCCATTCCATTCCATTCTATTCCATTCCATTCCATTCCATTCCATTCCATTCCGTTCTACTCGGGTCCTTTCCATTCCATTCCATTACATTCGATTCCCTTCCATTCCATTCGATTCCATTCCATTCCATTACAATCCATTCCATTCTACTCGGGTTGATTCCATTCCATTGCATTCTATTACATTCCATTCCATTGCATTCCATTCCATTCCATTCCTTTCTACTCGGGTTGATCCCATTCCATTCCATTCCATTCCATTCCATTCCATTCCATTCCATTCCTTTCTACTCGGGTTGATTCCATTCTATTCCATTCCATTCCATTCGATTCCATTCGATTCCATTCGATTCCATTCCATTCCATTCCATTCCGTTCTACTCGGGTTCATTCCATTCCATTGCATTCCATTCTATTGTATTCCATTGAATTCCATTCCATTCCATTCCATTCCATTCCTTTCCATTCCATTCCATTCCATTCCATTCCATTCCATTCCATTCCGTTCTACTCGGGTTGATTCCATTCCATTCCATTCCATTCCACTGAATTCCATTGCATACCTTTCCAATCCATTCCATTCCATTCCATTCCGTTCCATTCCGTTCAACTCGGGTTGATTAGATTCCATTCCATTCCATTCCATTCCATTCCATTCCATTCCATTCCATTCCATTCCATTCCATTCCATTCCATTCCATTCCATTCCCTTCCATTCCGTTCCATTCGGTTGCATTCGATTCCATTCGATTCCATTCCATTTCAATCCATTCCATTCCGTTCCGTTACGTTACGTTCCTTTCCGTTCCGTTCTGTTCGGGTTGATTCCATTCTATTCCACTCCATTCCATTCGATTCCATTCGATTCCATTCCATTCCATTCCATTCCATTCCATTCCATTCCATTCCATTCTATTCTATTCTATAGAATTCCATTCCATTCCATTCCATTAAATTCCTATCCATTTCATTCTACTCGGGTTGACTCCAATCCATTCCATTCCATTCCATTCCATTCCATTCCATTCCATTCCATTCCATTCCATTCGATTCCATTCGATTCCATTCCATTCCATTCCATTCCATTCCATTCCATTCCATTCCATTCCATTCCATTCCAATCCATTCCATTCTACTCGGGTTGATTCCATTCCATTCCATTCCAATTCTTTCCATTGCCTTCCATTCCATTCCATTCGGTTCCATTCGATTCCATTCGATTCCATTCTATTCCACTCCATTCAATTCTATTCCATTCGATTCCATTCCATTCTAATTCCATTTCATTCTATTTCATGGATTTCATTCCATTCCATTCCATTCCATTCCAATCCATTCCATTCTACTCCGGTTGATTCCATTCCATTCCATTCCATTCCATTCCGTTCCATTCTACTCGGGTTGATTCCATTCCATTCCATTCCTTTCCATTCCATTCCATTCTATTCCACTCGATTCCATTCCATTCCATTCCATTCCATTCCATTCCATTCGATTCGATTCCATTCCATTCCATTCCATTCCATTGCATTCCATTCCATTCCGTTCTACTCGGGTTCATTCCATTGCATTCCATTCCATTACATTCTATTCCATTGAATTTCATTCCATTCCATTCCATTCCATTCCATTCCATTCCATTCCATTCCATTCGATTCCATTCGATTCCATTCCATTCCATTCCATTGCATTCCATTCCAATCCATTCCATTCTACTCGGGTTGATTCCATTCCATTCCATTCCATTCCATTCCATTCCATTCCATTCCATTCCATTCCCTTCCATTCCATTCCATTCGGTTCCATTCGATTCCATTCAATTCCATTCCATTTCACTCCATTCCATTCCATTCCGTTAAGTTCCTTTCTGTTCCGTTCCGTTCCGTTCTATTCGGGTTGATTCCATTCTATTCCACTCCATTCCATTCGATTCCATTCGATTCCATTCCATTCCATTCCATTCCATTCCATTCCATTCCATTCCCTTCCATTCTATTCTATTGAATTCCATTGCATTCCATTCTATTCCATTCCTATCCATTCCATTCTACTCGGGTTGATTCCATTCCTTTCCATTCCATTTCATTCCATTCCATTCCATTCCGCTCTACTCGGGTTCATTCCATTCCATTCCATTCCATTTGATTCCATTCGATTCCATTCCATTCCTTTCCGTTCTACTCGGGTCCATTCCATTCCATTCCATTCCATTCCATTCCGTTCTGTTCCATTCGATTCCATTCCATTCCATTCCAATCCATTCCATTCTACTCGGGTTGATTCCATTCCATTCCATTCCATTCCATTCCATTCCATTCCATTCCATTTCATTCCAGTCCATTCCATTCGATTCCATTCCATTCCATTCCATTTCATTGCATTCCATTCCATTCCATTCCATTCCATTCCATTCCCTTCCATTCCGTTCCATTCGGTTCCATTCGATTCCATTCGATTCCATTCCATTTCAATCCATTCCTTTCCGTTCCATTCCGTTCCGTTCCTTTCCGTTCCGTTCTATTCGGGTTGATTCCATTCTATTCCACTCCATTCCATTCGATTCCATTCGATTCCATTCGATTCCATTCCATTCCATTCCATTCCATTCCATTCCATTCCATTCTATTCTATTGAATTCCATTCCATTCCATTCCATTAAATTCCTATCCATTTCATTCTACTCGGGTTGATTCCAATCCATTCCATTCCATTCCATTCCATTCCATTCCATTCCATTCCATTCCATTCCATTCGATTCCGTTCGATTCGATTCCATTCCATTCCATTCCATTCCATTCCATTCCATTCCAATCCATTCCATTCTACTCGGGTTGATTCCATTCCATTCCATTCCATTCCTTTCCATTGCCTTCCATTCCATTCCATTCGGTTCCATTCGATTCCATTCGATTCCATTCTATTCCACTCCATTCAATTCTATTCCATTCGATTCCATTCGATTCCATTCCGTTCCATTCCATTCCATTCCATTTCATTCTATTTCATTGAATTTCATTCCATTCCATTCCATTCCATTCCAATCCATTCCATTCTACTCGGGTTGATTCCATTCCATTCCATTCCATTCCATTCCGTTCCATTCTACTCGGGTTGATTCCATTCCATTCCATTCCATTCCATTCCATTGCATTCCATTCCATTCCATTCCATTCCACTCCATTCCATTCCATTCCATTCCATTCGATTCCATTCGATTGCATTCGATTCCATTCCATTCCATTCCATTCCATTCCATTCCATTCCATTCCATTCCATTCCATTCCATTCCATTCCATTCCATTCTATTCCATTCCATTCCATTCCATTCCATTCCATTCGATTCCATTCGATTCCATTCCATTCCTTTCCATTCCATTCCATTCCATTCAATTCCATTCCATTCCATTCCATTCCATTCCATTCTATTCCATTCTATTCCATTCCATTCCATTCCATTCGATTCCATTCGATTCCATTCCATTCCATTCCATTCCATTCCATGCCATTCCATTCCATTCCGTTCTACTAGGGTTCATTCCATTGCATTCCATTCCATTCCATTCTATTCCATTCCATTCCATTCCATTCCATTCCATTCCATTCCATTCCATTCCATTCCATTCCATTCCATTCCATTGCATTCCATTCCATTCCATTCCGTTCTACTCGGGTTCATTCCATTCCATTCCATTCGATTCCATTCGATTCCATTCTATTCCATACCATTCCATTCCATTCCATTTCATTCCAATCCATTCCATTCTACTAGGGTTGATTCCATTCCATTCCATTCCATTCCATTCCATTCCATTCCATTCCATTCCATTCCATTCCATTCCATTCCATTCCCTTCCATTCCATTCCATTCCATTCCATTCTATTCCATTGAATTCCATTCCATTCCATTCCACTCCATTCCGTTCCATTCCATTCCATTCCATTCCGTTCTAATCGAGTTGATTCCATTCCATTCCATTCCATTCCATTCCATTCCATTCCATTCCATTCCATTATATTCTACTCGGGTTGATTCCATTCCATTCCATTCCATTCCATTCCATTCCATTCCCTTCCATTCCATTCCATTCGGTTCCATTAGATTCCATTCGATTCCATTCCATTTCACTCCATTCCATTCCGTTCCGTTCCGTTCTATTCGGGATGATTCCATTCTATTCCACTCCATTCAATTCGATTCCATTCCATTCCATTCCATTCCATTCCATTCCATTCCATTCCATTCCATTCCATTCCATTCCCTTCCATTCTATTCTATTGAATTCCATTGCATTCCATTCCATTCCATTCCTATCCATTCCATTCTACTCGGGTTGATTCCATTCCTTTCCATTCCATTTCATTCCATTCCATTCCATTCCGCTCTACTCGGGTTCATTCCATTCCATTCCATTCCATTTGATTGCATTCGATTCCATTCCGTTCCTTTCCGTTCTACTCGGGTCCATTCCATTCCATTCCATTCCATTCCGTTCTGTTCCATTCGATTCCATTCCATTCCATTGCAATCCATTCCATTCTACTCGGGTTGATTCCATTCCATTCCATTCCATTCCATTCCATTAAATTCCTATCCATTTCATTCTACTCGGGTTGATTCCAATCCATTCCATTCCATTCCATTCCATTCCATTCCATTCCATTCCATTCCATTCCATTCCATTCCATTCGATTCCATTCGATTCCATTCCATTCCATTCCATTCCATTCCATTCCATTCCAATCCATTCCATTCTACTCGGGTTGATTCCATTCCATTCCATTCCATTCCTTTCCATTGCCTTCCATTCCATTCCATTCGGTTCCATTCGATTCCATTCGATTCCATTCTATTCCACTCCATTCAATTCTATTCCATTCGATTCCATTCGATTCCATTCCGTTCCATTCCATTCCATTCCGTTTCATTCTATTTCATTGAATTTCATTCCATTCCATTCCATTCCATTCCAATCCATTCCATTCTACTCGGGTTGATTCCATTCCATTCCATTCCATTCCATTCCATTCCATTCCATTCCATTCGATTCCATTCGATTCCATTCGATTCCATTCCATTCCATTCCATTCCATTCCATTCGATTCCATTCCATTCCATTCCATTCCATTCCATTCCATTCCATTCCATTCCATTCCATTCCATTCCATTCCATTCCATTCCGTTCTACTCTGGTTCATTCCATTCCATTCCATTCCATTCCATTCCATTCTATTGCATTGAATTCCATTCCATTTCTTTCCATTCCATTCCATTCCATTCCATTCCATTCCATTCCATTCCTTTCTACTCGGGTTGATTCCATTCCATTCCATTCCATTCCATTCCATTCTATTCCATTGAATTCCATTCCATTCCATACCATTCCATTCCATTCCATTCCATTCCATTCCATTCCATTCCATTCCATTCCATTCCATTCCATTGCATTCCGTTCTACTCGGGTTGATTCCATTCCATTCCATTCCATTCCATTCCATTCGATTCCATTCGATTCCATTCCATTCCATTCCATTCCATTCCATTCCGTTCTACTCGGGTTCATTCCATTCCATTGCATTCCATTCTATTGTATTCCATTGAATTCCATTCCATTCCATTCCATTCCATTCCTTTCCATTCCATTCCATTCCATTCCATTCCATTCCATTCCATTCCATTCCATTCCATTCCATTCCGTTCTACTCGGGTTGATTCCATTCCATTCCATTCCATTCCACTGAATTCCATTCCATTCCATTCCAATCCATTCCATTCCATTCCATTCCATTCCATTCCGTTCAACTCGGGTTGATTCCATTCCATTCCATTCCATTCCATTCGATTCCATTCCATTCCTTTCGATTCCATTCCATTCCATTCCATTCCATTCCATTCCATTCCATTCCAATCCATTCCTTTCTACTCGGGTTGATTCCATTCCATTCCATTCCATTCCATTCCATTCCATTCCCTTCCATTCCGTTCCATTCGGTTCCATTCGATTCCATTCGATTCCATTCCATTTCAATCCATTCCATTCCGTTCCGTTCCGTTCCGTTCCTTTCCGTTCCGTTCTATTCGGGTTGATTCCATTCTATTCCACTAAATTCCATTCGATTCCATTCGATTCCATTCGATTCCACTCCATTCCATTCCATTCCATTCCATTCCCTTCCATTCTATTCTATTGAATTCCATTCCATTCCATTCCATTAAATTCCTATCCATTCCATTCTACTCGGGTTGATTCCAATCCATTCCATTCCATTCCATTCCATTCCATTCGATTCCATTCGATTGCATTCGATTCCATTCCATTCCATTCCATTCCATTCCATTCCATTCCATTCCATTCTACTCGGGTTGATTCCATTCCATTCCATTCCATTCCATTCCATTCCATTCCATTCCATTCCATTTCATTCCAGTCCATTCCATTCAATTCCATTCCATTCCATTCCATTTCACTGCATTCCATTCCATTCCATTCCATTCCATTCCATTCCATTCCACTCCATTCTATTCCATTCCATTCCATTCGATTCCTTTCGATTCCATTCGATTCCATTCCATTCCATTCCATTCAATTCCATTCCATTCCATTCCATTCTACTCAGGTTCATTCCATTCCATTGCATTCCATTCTATTGTATTCCATTGATTTCCATTCCATTCCATTCCATTCCATTCCTTTCCATTCCATTCCATTCCATTCCATTCCATTCCGTTCTACTCGTGTTGATTCCATTCCATTCCATTCCATTGAATTCCATTCCATTCCATTCCATTCCAATCCATTCCATTCCATTCCATTCCATTCCATTCCGTTCAACTCGGGTTGATTCCATTCTATTCCACTCCATTCCCTTCGATTCCATTCAATTCCACTCGATTCCATTCCATTTCATTCCATTCCATTCCATTCCATTCCATTCCAATCCATTCCATTCTACTCGGGTTGATTCCATTCCATTCCATTCCATTCCATTCCATTCCCTTCCATTCCGTTCCATTCGGTTCCATTCGATTCCATTCGATTCCATTCCATTTAAATCCATTACATTCCGTTCCGTTCCATTCCGTTCCTTTCCGTTCCGTTATATTCGGGTTGATTCCATTCTATTCCACTCCATTCCATTCGATTCCATTCGATTCCATTCGATTCCATTCCATTCCATTCCATTCCATTCCATTCTATTCTATTGAATTCCATTCCATTCCATTCCATTAAATTCCTATCCATTCCATTCTACTCGGGTTGATTCCAATCCATTCCATTCCATTCCATTCCATTCCATTCCATTCCATTCCATTCCATTCCATTCCATTCCATTCGATTCTATTCCATTCCATTCCATTCCATTCCATTCCATTCCATTCCATTCTACTCGGGTTGATTCCATTCCATTCCATTCCATTCCTTTCCATTGCCTTCCATTCCATTCCATTCGGTTCCATTCGATTCCATTCGATTCCATTCTATTCCACTCCATTCAATTCTATTCCATTCGATTCCATTCGATTCCATTCCGTTCCATTCCATTCCATTCCATTTCATTCTATTTCATTGAATTTCATTCCATTCCATTCCATTCCATTCCATTCCATTCCGTTCAACTCGGGTTGATTCCATTCCATTCCATTCCATTCCATTCAATTCCATTCGATTCCATTCGATTCCATTCCATTCCATTCCATTCCATTCCATTCCATTCCATTCCATTCCATTCCATTCCATTCGGTTCCATTCGATTCCATTCGATTCCATTCCATTCCACTCCATTCCATTCCGTTCCGTTCCGTTCCGTTCCGGTCCGTTCCGTTCTATTCGGGTTCATTCCATTCTATTCCACTCCATTCCATTTAATTCCATTCGATTCCATTCGATTCCATTCCATTCCATTCCATTCCATTCCATTCCATTCCATTCCCTTCCATTCTATTCTATTGAATTCCATTCCATTCCATTCCATTCCATTCCATTCCATTCCATTCCTATCCATTCCATTCTACTCGGGTTGATTCCATTCCATTCCATTCCATTCCATTCCATTCCATTCCATTCCATTCCATTCCATTCCATTCCATTCCGTTCTACTCGGGTTCATTCCATTCCATTCCATTCCATTCCATTCCATTCCGTTCCACTCGGGTCCTTTCCATTCCATTCCATTCCATTCGATTCCCTTCCATTCCATTGGATTCCATTCCATTTCATTCCAATCCATTCCATTCTACTCGGGTTGATTCCATTCCATTGCATTCCATTCCATTCCATTCCATTCCATTGCATTCCATTCCATTCCATTCCTTTCTACTCGGGTTGATTCCATTCTATTCCATTCCATTCCATTCGATTCCATACCATTCCATTCCATTCCATTCCATTTCATTGCATTCCATTCCATTCCATTCCATTCCATTCCATTCCATTCCATTCCATTCCATTCCATTCCATTCCATTCCGTTCTACTCGGGTTCATTCCATTCCATTCCATTCCATTCCATTCCATTCCATTCTATTGCATTGAATTCCATTCCATTTCTTTCCATTCCATTCCATTCCATTCCATTCCATTCCATTCCATTCCTTTCTACTCGGGTTGATTCCATTCCATTCCATTCCATTCCATTCCATTCTATTCCATTGAATTCCATTCCATTCCATACCATTCCATTCCATTCCATTCCATTCCATTCCATTCCATTCCATTCCATTCCATTCCATTCCATTGCATTCCGTTCTACTCGGGTTGATTCCATTCCATTCCATTCCATTCCATTCCATTCGATTCCATTCGATTCCATTCCATTCCATTCCATTCCATTCCATTCCGTTCTACTCGGGTTCATTCCATTCCATTGCATTCCATTCTATTGTATTCCATTGAATTCCATTCCATTCCATTCCATTCCATTCCTTTCCATTCCATTCCATTCCATTCCATTCCATTCCATTCCATTCCATTCCATTCCATTCCATTCCGTTCTACTCGGGTTGATTCCATTCCATTCCATTCCATTCCACTGAATTCCATTCCATTCCATTCCAATCCATTCCATTCCATTCCATTCCATTCCATTCCGTTCAACTCGGGTTGATTCCATTCCATTCCATTCCATTCCATTCGATTCCATTCCATTCCTTTCGATTCCATTCCATTCCATTCCATTCCATTCCATTCCATTCCATTCCAATCCATTCCTTTCTACTCGGGTTGATTCCATTCCATTCCATTCCATTCCATTCCATTCCATTCCATTCCATTCCATTCCCTTCCATTCCGTTCCATTCGGTTCCATTCGATTCCATTCGATTCCATTCCATTTCAATCCATTCCATTCCGTTCCGTTCCGTTCCGTTCCTTTCCGTTCCGTTCTATTCGGGTTGATTCCATTCTATTCCACTAAATTCCATTCGATTCCATTCGATTCCATTCGATTCCACTCCATTCCATTCCATTCCATTCCATTCCCTTCCATTCTATTCTATTGAATTCCATTCCATTCCATTCCATTAAATTCCTATCCATTCCATTCTACTCGGGTTGATTCCAATCCATTCCATTCCATTCCATTCCATTCCATTCGATTCCATTCGATTGCATTCGATTCCATTCCATTCCATTCCATTCCATTCCATTCCATTCCATTCCATTCTACTCGGGTTGATTCCATTTCATTCCATTCCATTCCATTCCATTCCATTCCATTCCATTCCATTTCATTCCAGTCCATTCCATTCAATTCCATTCCATTCCATTCCATTTCACTGCATTCCATTCCATTCCATTCCATTCCATTCCATTCCATTCCACTCCATTCTATTCCATTCCATTCCATTCCATTCCTTTCTACTCGGGTTGATTCCATTCTATTCCATTCCATTCCATTCGATTCCTTTCGATTCCATTCGATTCCATTCCATTCCATTCCATTCAATTCCATTCCATTCCATTCCATTCTACTCAGGTTCATTCCATTCCATTGCATTCCATTCTATTGTATTCCATTGATTTCCATTCCATTCCATTCCATTCCATTCCTTTCCATTCCATTCCATTCCATTCCATTCCATTCCGTTCTACTCGTGTTGATTCCATTCCATTCCATTCCATTGAATTCCATTCCATTCCATTCCATTCCAATCCATTCCATTCCATTCCATTCCATTCCATTCCGTTCAACTCGGGTTGATTCCATTCTATTCCACTCCATTCCCTTCGATTCCATTCAATTCCACTCGATTCCATTCCATTTCATTCCATTCCATTCCATTCCATTCCATTCCAATCCATTCCATTCTACTCGGGTTGATTCCATTCCATTCCATTCCATTCCATTCCATTCCCTTCCATTCCGTTCCATTCGGTTCCATTCGATTCCATTCGATTCCATTCCATTTAAATCCATTACATTCCGTTCCGTTCCATTCCGTTCCTTTCCGTTCCGTTATATTCGGGTTGATTCCATTCTATTCCACTCCATTCCATTCGATTCCATTCGATTCCATTCGATTCCATTCCATTCCATTCCATTCCATTCCATTCTATTCTATTGAATTCCATTCCATTCCATTCCATTAAATTCCTATCCATTCCATTCTACTCGGGTTGATTCCAATCCATTCCATTCCATTCCATTCCATTCCATTCCATTCCATTCCATTCCATTCCATTCCATTCTACTCGGGTTGATTCCATTCCATTCCATTCCATTCCTTTCCATTGCCTTCCATTCCATTCCATTCGGTTCCATTCGATTCCATTCGATTCCATTCTATTCCACTCCATTCAATTCTATTCCATTCGATTCCATTCGATTCCATTCCATTCCATTCCATTCCATTCCATTCCATTCCATTCCATTCCATTCCATTCGGTTCCATTCGATTCCATTCGATTCCATTCCATTCCACTCCATTCCATTCCGTTCCGTTCCGTTCCGTTCCGGTCCGTTCCGTTCTATTCGGGTTCATTCCATTCTATTCCACTCCATTCCATTTAATTCCATTCGATTCCATTCGATTCCATTCCATTCCATTCCATTCCATTCCATTCCATTCCATTCCCTTCCATTCTATTCTATTGAATTCCATTCCATTCCATTCCATTCCATTCCATTCCATTCCATTCCTATCCATTCCATTCTACTCGGGTTGATTCCATTCCATTCCATTCCATTCCATTCCATTCCATTCCATTCCATTCCATTCCATTCCATTCCATTCCGTTCTACTCGGGTTCATTCCATTCCATTCCATTCCATTCCATTCCATTCCGTTCCACTCGGGTCCTTTCCATTCCATTCCATTCCATTCGATTCCCTTCCATTCCATTGGATTCCATTCCATTTCATTCCAATCCATTCCATTCTACTCGGGTTGATTCCATTCCATTGCATTCCATTCCATTCCATTCCATTGCATTCCATTCCATTCCATTCCTTTCTACTCGGGTTGATTCCATTCTATTCCATTCCATTCCATTCGATTCCATACCATTCCATTCCATTCCATTCCATTTCATTGCATTCCATTCCATTCCATTCCATTCCATTCCATTCCATTCCATTCCATTCCATTCCATTCCATTCCATTCCATTCCTTTCTACTCGGGTTGATTCCATTCTATTCCATTCCATTCCATTCGTTTCCATTCGATTCCATTCGATTCCATTCCATTCCATTCCATTCCATTCCGTTCTACTCGGGTTCATTCCATTCCATTGCATTCCATTCTATTGTATTGCATTGAATTCCATTCCATTCCATTCCATTCCATTCCACTCCATTCCATTCCTTTCCATTCCATTCCATTCCATTCCATTCCATTCCATTCCATTCCATTCCATTCCGTTCTACTCGGGTTGATTCAATTCCATTCCATTCCATTCCACTGAATTCCATTCCATTCCATTCCAATCCATTCCATTCCATTCCATTCCATTCCATTCCGTTCAACTCGGGTTGATTCCATTCCATTCCATTCCATTCCATTCCATTCCATTCCATTCCATTCCATTCCATTCTACTCGGGTTGATTCCATTCCATTCCATTCCATTCCATTCCATTCCATTCCATTCCGTTCCATTCGGTTCCATTCGATTCCATTCGATTCCATTCCATTTCAATCCATTCCATTCCGTTCCGTTCCGTTCCGTTCCTTTCCGTTCCGTTCTATTCGGGTTGATTCCATTCTATTCCACTCCATTCCATTCGATTCCATTCGATTCCATTCGATTCCATTCCATTCCATTCCATTCCATTCCATTCCATTCCATTCCATTCTATTCTATTGAATTCCATTCCATTCCATTCCATTAAATTCCTATCCATTTCATTCTACTCGGGTTGATTCCAATCCATTCCATTCCATTCCATTCCATTCCATTCCATTCCATTCCATTCGATTCCATTCGATTCCATTCCATTCCATTCCATTCCATTCCATTCCATTCCAATCCATTCCATTCTACTCGGGTTGATTCCATTCCATTCCATTCCATTCCTTTCCATTGCCTTCCATTCCATTCCATTCGGTTCCATTCGATTCCATTCGATTCCATTCTATTCCACTCCATTCAATTCTATTCCATTCGATTCCATTCGATTCCATTCCATTCCATATCATTCTATTTCATTGAATTTCATTCCATTCCATTCCATTCCATTCCAATCCATTCCATTCTACTCGGGTTGATTCCATTCCTTTCCTTTCCATTCCATTCCATTCCGTTCCATTCTACTCGGGTTGATTCCATTCCATTCCATTCCATTCCATTCCATTCCATTCCATTCCAATCCATTCCATTCCATTCCATTCCATTCGATTCCATTCCATTCCATTCCACTCCATTCCATTCCATTCCATTCCATTCCATTCCATTCCATTCCATTCGATTCCATTCGATTTCATTCGATTCCATTCCATTCCATTCCATTCCATTCCATTCCATTCCTTTCCATTCCATTCCATTCCATTCCATTCCATTCCATTCCATTCCATTCCATTCCATTCCATTCCATTCGATTCCATTCCATTCCATTCCATTCCATTCCATTCCATTCAATTCCATTCCATTCCATTCCGCTCTACTCGGGTTCTTTGCATTGCATTCCATGCCATTCCATTCTATTCCATTGAATTTCATTCCATTCCAATCCATTCCATTCCATTCCATTCCATTCCATTGCATTCCATTCCATTCTACTGGGGTTGATTCCATTCCATTCCATTCCATTCCATTCCATTCCATTCCATTCCATTCCATTCGATTCCATTCGATTCCATTCGATTCCATTCCATTCCATTCCATTCCATTCCATTCCATTCCATTCCAATCCATTCCATTCTACTCGGGTTGATTCCATTCCATTCCATTCCATTCCATTCCATTCCATTCCATTCCATTCCCTTCCATTCCATTCCATTCGGTTCCATTCGATTCCATTCGATTCCATTCCATTTCACTCCATTCCATTCCATTCCGTTAAGTTCCGTTCTGTTCCGTTCCGTTCCGTTCTATTCGGGATGATTCCATTCTATTCCACTCCATTCCATTCGATTCCATTCGATTCCATTCCATTCCATTCCATTCCATTCCATTCCCTTCCATTCTATTCTATTGAATTCCATTGCATTCCATTCCATTCCATTCCTATCCATTCCATTCTACTCGGGTTGATTCCATTCCTTTCCATTCCATTTCATTCCATTCCATTCCATTCCGCTCTACTCGGGTTCATTCCATTCCATTCCATTCCATTCCATTTGATTGCATTCGATTCCATTCCATTCCTTTCCGTTCTACTCGGGTCCATTCCATTCCATTCCATTCCATTCCATTCCAGTCCATTCCATTCGATTCCATTCCATTCCATTCCATTCCATTGCATTCCATTCCATTCCATTCCATTCCATTCCATTCCATTCCCTTCCATTCCGTTCCATTCGGTTCCATTCGATTCCATTCGATTCCATTCCATTTCAATCCATTCCATTCCGTTCCGTTCCGTTCCGTTCCTTTCCGTTCCGTTCTATTCGGGTTGATTCCATTCTATTCCACTCCATTCCATTCGATTCCATTCGATTCCATTCGATTCGATTCCATTCCATTCCATTCCATTCCATTCCATTCCATTCCATTCTATTCTATTGAATTCCATTCCATTCCATTCCATTAAATTCCTATCCATTCCATTCTACTCGGGTTGATTCCCATCCATTCCATTCCATTCCATTCCATTCCATTCCATTCCATTCCATTCCATTCCATTCCATTCCATTCCATTCCATTCCATTCCATTCGATTCCATTCGATTCCATTCCATTCCACTCCATTCCATTCCATTCCATTCCAATCCATTTCATTCTACTCGGGTTGATTCCATTCCATTCCATTCCATTCCTTTCCATTGCCTTCCATTCCATTCCATTCGGTTCCATTCGATTCCATTCGATTCCATTCTATTCCACTCCATTCAATTCTATTCCATTCGATTCCATTCGATTCCATTCCGTTCCATTCCATTCCATTCCATTTCATTCTATTTCATTGAATTTCATTCCATTCAATTCCATTCCATTCCAATCCATTCCATTCCAATCCATTCCATTCTACTCGGGTTGATTCCATTCCATTCCATTCCATTCCATTCCGCTCCATTCTACTCGGGTTGATTCCATTCCATTCCATTCCATTCCATTGTATTCCATTCCATTCCATTCCATTCGATTCCATTCCATTCCATTCCACTCCATTCCATTCCATTCCATTCCATTCCATTCCGTTCCATTCCATTCGATTGCATTCGATTCCATTCCATTCCATTCCATTCGATTCCATTCGATTGCATTCGATTCCATTCCATTCCATTCCATTCCATTCCGTTCCATTCCATTCCATTCCATTCTATTCCATTCGATTCCATTTCATTCCATTCCATTCGATTCCATTCGATTCCATTCCATTCCATTCCATTCCATTCCATTCCATTCCATTCCATTCCTTTCTACTCGGGTTCATTCCATTGCATTCCATTCCATTCCATTCTATTCCATTGAATTCCATTCCATTCCATTCCATTCCATTCCATTACATTCCATTCCATTCCATTCCATTCCATTCTACTGGGGTTGATTCCATTCCATTCCATTCCATTCCAATCCATTCTGTTCCATTCCATTCCATTCCATTCCATTCCATTCCATTCCATTCCATTCCATTCCATTCCATTCCATTCCATTCTACCCGGGTTGATTCCATTCCATTCCATTCCATTCCATTCCATTCCATTCCATTCCCTTCTATTCCATTCCATTCGGTTCCATTCGATTCAATTCGATTCCATTCCATTTCACTCCATTCCACTCCATTCCGTTCCGTTCCGTTCCGTTCCGTTCCGTTCTATTCGGTTTGATTCCATTCTATTCCACTCCATTCCATTCGATTCCTTTCGATTCCATTCCATTCCATTCCATTCCATTCAATTCCATTCCATTCCCTTCCATTCTATTCTATTGAGTTCCATTGCATTCCATTCCATTCCATTCCTATCCATTCCATTCTACTCGGGTTGATTCCATTCCATTCCAATCCATCCCATTCCATTCCATTCCATTCCATTCCATTCCATTCCATTCCATTCCCTTCCATTCCGTTCTACTCCGGTTCATTCCATTCCATTCCATTCCATTCCATTCCATTCCATTCCATTCCTTTCCGTTCTACTCGGGTCCATTCCATTCCATTCCATTCCATTCCATTCCATTCTGTTCCATTCGATTCCATTCCATTCCATTCCAATCCATTCCATTCTACTCGGGTTGATTCCATTCCATTCCATTCCATTCCATTCCATTACTTTCCATTTCATTCCAGTACATTCCATTCGATTCCATTCCATTCCATTCCATTTCATTGCATTCCATTCCATTCCATTCCATTCCATTCCATTCCATTCCATTCCATTCCATTCCATTCCATTCCATTCCATTCCATTCCATTCCATTCGGTTCCATTCGATTCCATTCGATTCCATTCCATTTCAATCCATTCCATTCCGTTCCGTTCCGTTCCGTTCCTTTCCGTTCCGTTCTGTTCGGGTTGATTCCATTCTATTCCACTCCATTCCATTCGATTCCATTCGATTCCATTCCATTCCATTCCATTCCATTCCATTCCATTCCATTCCATTCTATTCTATTGAATTCCATTCCATTCCATTCCATTAAATTCCTATCCATTCCATTCTACTCGGGTTGATTCCAATCCATTCCATTCCATTCCATTCCATTCCATTCCATTCCATTCCATTCCATTCCATTCGATTCCATTCGATTGCATTCGATTCCATTGCATTCCATTCCATTCCATTCCATTCCATTCCATTCCATTCCATTCCATTCCACTCCATTCTACTCGGGTTGATTCCATTCCATTCCATTCCATTCCTTCCCATTGCCTTCCATTCCATTCCATTCGGTTCCATTCGATTCCATTCGATTCCATTCTATTCCACTCCATTCAATTCTATTCCATTCGATTCCATTCGATTCCATTCCATTCGATTCCATTCGATTCCATTCCATTCCATTCCATTCCATTCCACTCCATTCCATTCCACTCCATTCCGTTCTACTCGGGTTCATTCCATTGCATTCCATTCCATTCCATTCTATTCCATTGAATTTCATTCCATTCCATTCCATTCCATTCCATTCCATTCCATTCCATTCCATTCCATTCCATTCTACTGGGGTTGATTCCATTCCATTCCATTCCATTCCATTCCATTCCATTCCATTCCATTCCATTCCATTCCATTGCATTCCATTCCGTTCGATTCCATTCGATTCCATTCCATTTCACTCCATTCCATTCCATTCCGTTATGTTCCGTTCTGTTCCGTTCCGTTCCGTTCTATTTGGGTTGATTCCATTCTATTCCACTCCATTCCATTCGATTCCATTCGATTCCATTCCATTCCATTCCATTCCATTCCATTCCATTCCCTTCCATTCTATTCTATTGAATTCCATTGCATTCCATTCCATTCCATTCCTATCCATTCCATTCTACTCGGGTTGATTCCATTCCTTTCCATTCCATTTCATTCCATTCCATTCCATTCCGCTCTACTCGGGTTCATTCCATTCCATTCTATTCCATTTGATTCCATTCGATTCCATTCCATTCCTTTACGTTCTACTCGGGTCCATTCCATTCCATTCCATTCCATTCGATTCCATTCTGTTCCATTCGATTCCATTCCATTCCATTCCAATCCATTCCATTCTACTCGGGTTGATTCCATTCCATTCCATTCCATTCCATTCGATTCCATTCGATTCCATTCCATTCCATTCCATTCCATTCCATTCCATTCCATTCCTTTCCATTGCCTTCCATTCCATTCCATTCGGTTCCATTCGATTCCATTCGGTTCCATTCTATTCCACTCCATTCAATTCTATTCCATTCGATTCCATTCGATTCCATTCCGTTCCATTCCATTCCATTCCATTTCATTCTATTTCATTGAATTTCATTCCATTCCATTCCATTCCATTCCAATCCATTCCATTCTACTCGGGTTGATTCCATTCCATTCCATTCCATTCCATTCCGTTCCATTCCATTCCATTTCATTCCAGTCCATTCCATTCGATTCCATTCCATTCCATTCCATTTCACTGCATTCCATTCCATTCCATTCCATTTCATTCCATTCCATTCCTTTCCATTCCACTCCATTCCATTCCATTCCATTCCATTCCATTCCATTCCTTTCTACTCGGGTTGATTCCATTCTGTTCCATTCCATTCCATTCGATTCCTTTCGATTCCATTCGATTCCATTCCATTCCATTCCATTCCATTCCATTCCATTCCATTCTACTCAGGTTCATAACATTCCATTGCATTCCATTCTATTGTATTCCATCGAATTCCATTCCATTCCATTCCATTCCATTCCTTTCCATTCCATTCCATTCCATTCCATTCCATTCCATTCCATTCCGTTCTACTCGGTTTGATTCCATTCCATTCCATTCCATTCCATTGAATTCCATTCCATTCCATTCCATTCCAATCCTTTCCATTCCATTCCATTCCATTCCGTTCAACTCGGGTTGATTCCATTCTATTCCACTCCATTCCATTCTATTCCATTCAATTCCACTCGATTCCATTCCATTCCATTCCATTCCATTCCATTCCATTTCAATCCATTCCATTCTACTCGGGTTGATTCCATTCCATTCCATTCCATTCCATTCCATTCCATTCCATTCCATTCCATTCCATTCCCTTCCATTCCGTTCCATTCGGTTCCATTCGATTCCATTCCATTCCATTCCATTCCATTCCATTCCATTCCATTCCATTCCATTCCATTCTATTCTATTGAATTCCATTCCATTCCATTCCATTCAATTCCTATCCATTCCATTCTACTCGGGTTGATTCCATTCCATTCCATTCCTTTCCATTGCCTTCCATTCCATTCCATTCGGTTCCATTCGATTCCATTCGATTCCATTCTATTCCACTCCATTCAATTCTATTCCATTCGATTCCATTCGATTCCATTCCATTCCATTCCATTTGATTCTATTTCATTGAATTTCATTCCATTCCATTCCATTCCATTCCAATCCATTCCATTCTACTCGGGTTGATTCCATTCCATTCCATTCCATTCCATTCGATTCCATTCCATTCCATTCGATTCCATTCCATTCCATTCCATTCCATTCCATTCCATTCCATTCCATTCCATTCGATTCCATTCCATTCCATTCCATTCCATTCCATTCCATTCCATTCCATTCCTATCCATTCCATTCTACTCGGGTTGATTCCATTCCATTCCATTCCATTCCATTCCATTCCATTCCATTCCATTCCATTCCATTCCATTCCATTCCGTTCTACTCGGGTTCATTCCATTCCATTCCATTCCATTCCGTTCTACTCGGGTTCATTCCATTCAATTCCATTCCATTCCATTCCATTCCATTCCATTCCATTCCGTTCTACTCGGGTCCTTTCCATTCCATTCCATTCCATTCGATTCCCTTCCATTCCATTCGATTCCATTCCATTCCATTCCAGTCCATTCCATTCTACTCGGGTTGATTCCATTCCATTGCATTCCATTCCATTCCATTCCATTGCATTCCATTCCATTCCATTCCTTTCTACTCGGGTTGATTCCATTCTATTCCATTCCATTCCATTCGATTCCATTCGATTCCATTCCATTCCATTCCATTTCATTGCATTCCATTCTATTCCATTCCATTCCATTCCATTCCATTCCATTCCATTCCATTCCATTCCATTCCATTCCATTCCATTCCATTCCATTCCATTCCTTTCTACTCGGGTTAATTCCATTCTATTCCATTCCATTCCATTCGTTTCCATTCGATTCCATTCGATTCCATTCCATTCCATTCCATTCCATTCCATTCCATTCCGTTCTACTCGGGTTCATTCCATTCCATTGCATTCCATTCTATTGTATTGCATTGAATTCCATTCCATTCCATTCAATTCCATTCCATTCCTTTCCATTCCATTCCATTCCATTCCATTCCATTCCATTCCATTCCATTCCATTCCTTTCCATTCCGTTCTACTCGGGTTGATTCCATTCCATTCCATTCCATTCCACTGAATTCCATTCCATTCCATTCCAATCCTTTCCATTCCATTCCATTCCATTCCATTCCGTTCAACTCGGGTTGATTCCATTCCATTCCATTCCATTCCATTCCATTCCATTCCATTCCATTCCAATCCATTCCATTCTACTCGGGTTGATTCCATTCCATTCCATTCCATTCCATTCCATTCCATTCCATTCCATTCCATTCCATTCCATTCCATTCCCTTGCATTCCGTTCCATTCGGTTCCATTCGATTCCATTCGATTCCATTCCATTTCAATCCATTCCATTCCGTTCTGTTCCGTTCTGTTCCTTTCCGTTCCTTTCTATTCGGGTTGATTCCATTCTATTCCACTCCATTCCATTCGATTCCATTCGATTCCATTCGATTCCATTCCATTCCATTCCATTCCATTCCATTCCATTCCATTCCATTCCATTCTATTCTATTGATTTCCATTCCATTCCATTCCATTAAATTCCTATCCACTTCATTCTACTCGGGTTGATTCCAATCCATTCCATTCCATTCCATTCCATTCCATTCCATTCCATTCCATTCCATTCCATTCCATTCGATTCCATTCCATTCCATTCCATTCCATTCCATTCCATTCCAATCCATTCCATTCTACTCGGGTTGATTCCATTCCATTCCATTCCATTCCTTTCCATTGCCTTCCATTCCATTCCATTCGGTTCCATTCCATTCCATTCGATTCCATTCTATTCCACTCCATTCAATTCTATTCCATTCGATTCCATTCGATTCCATTCCGTTCCATTCCATTCCGTTCCATATCATTCTATTTCATTGAATTTCATTCCATTCCATTCCATTCCATTCCAATCCATTCCATTCTACTCGGGTTGATTCCATTCCATTCCATTCCAATCCATTCCATTCCGTTCCATTCTACTCGGGTTGATTCCATTCCATTCCATTCCATTCCATTCCATTCCATTCCATTCCAATCCATTCCATTCGATTCCATTCCATTCCATTCCACTCCATTCCATTCCATTCCATTCCATTCCATTCCATTCCATTCCATTCCATTCGATTTCATTCGATTCCATTCCATTCCATTCCATTCCATTCCATTCCATTCCATTCCATTCCATTCCATTCCTTTCCATTCCATTCCATTCTATTCCATTCGATTCCATTCCATTCCATTCCATTCGATTCCATTCGATTCCATTCCATTCCATTCCATTTCATTCCATTCCATTCCATTCCATTCCGTTCTACTCGGGTTCATTCCATTGCATTCCATTCCATTCCATTCTATTCCATTGAATTTCATTCCATTCCATTCCATTCCATTCCATTCCATTCCATTCCATTCTACTGGGGTTGATTCCATTCCATTCCATTCCATTCCATTCCATTCCATTCCATTCGATTCCATTCGATTCCATTCCATTCCATTCCATTTCATTCCATTCCAATCCATTCCATTCTACTCGGGTTGATTCCATTCCATTCCATTCCATTCCATTCCATTCCATTCCATTCCATTCCATTCCCTTCCATTCCATTCCATTCTGTTCCATTCGATTCCATTCGATTCCATTCCATTTCACTCCATTCCATTCCATTCCGTTAAGTTCCGTTCTGTTCCGTTCCGTTCCGTTCTATTCGGGATGATTCCATTCTATTCCATTCCATTCCATTCGATTCCATTCGATTCCATTCCATTCCATTCCATTCCATTCCATTCCATTCCATTCCATTCCATTCCCTTCCATTCTATTCTATTGAATTCCATTGCATTCCATTCCATTCCATTCCTATCCATTCCATTCTACTCGGGTTGATTCCATTCCTTTCCATTCCATTTCATGCCATTCCATTCCATTCCGCTCTACTCGGGTTCATTCCGTTCCATTCCATTCCATTCCATTTGATTGCATTCGATTCCATTCCATTCCTTTCCGTTCTACTCGGGTCCATTCCATTCCATTCCATTCCATTCCATTCCAGTCCATTCCATTCGATTCCATTCCATTCCATTCCATTCCATTGCATTCCATTGCATTCCATTCCATTCCATTCCATTCCATTCCATTCCATTCCATTCCATTCCATTCCATTCCATTCCATTCCATTCCCTTCCATTCCGTTCCATTCGGTTCCATTCGATTCCATTCGATTCCATTCCATTTCAATCCATTCCATTCCGTTCCGTTCCGTTCCGCTCCTTTCCGTTCCGTTCTATTCGGGTTGATTCCATTCTATTCCACTCCATTCCATTCGATTCCATTCGATTCCATTCCATTCCATTCCATTCCATTCCATTCCATTCCATTCCATTCTATTCTATTGAATTCCATTCCATTCCATTCCATTAAATTCTTATCCATTTCATTCTACTCGGGTTGATTCCAATCCATTCCATTCCATTCCATTCCATTCCATTCCATTCCATTCCATTCCATTCCATTCCATTCGATTCCATTCCATTCCATTCCATTCGATTCCATTCCATTCCATTCCATTCCATTCCATTCCATTCCATTCCAATCCATTCCATTCTACTCGGGTTGATTCCATTCCATTCCATTCCATTCCTTTCCATTGCCTTCCATTCCATTCCATTCGGTTCCATTTGATTCCATTCGATTCCATTCTATTCCACTCCTTTCAATTCTATTCCATTCGATTCCATTCGATTCCATTCCGTTCCATTCCATTCCATTCCATTTCATTCTATTTCATTGAATTTCATTCCATTCCATTCCATTCCATTCCAATCCATTCCATTCTACTCGGGTTGATTCCATTCCATTCCATTCCATTCCATTCCGTTCCATTCTACCCGGGTTGATTCCATTCCATTCCATTCCATTCCATTCCATTCCATTCCATTCCATTCCATTCCATTCCATTCCATTCGATTCCATTCCATTCCATTCCACTCCATTCCATTCCATTCCATTCCATTCCATTCGATTGCATTCGATTCCATTCCATTCCATTCCATTCGATTCCATTCGATTGCATTCGATTCCATTCCATTCCATTCCATTCCATTGCATTCCATTCCATTCCATTCCATTCCATTCCATTCCATTCTATTCCATTCGATTCCATTCCATTCCATTCCATTCGATTCCATTCGATTCCATTCCATTCCATTCCATTCCATTCCATTCCATTCCATTCCATTCCATTCCGTTCTACTCGGGTTCATTCCATTTCATTCCATTCCATTTCATTCTATTCCATTGAATTCCATTCCATTCCATTCCATTCCATTCCATTCCATTCCATTCCATTCCATTCTACTGGGGTTGATTCCATTCCATTCCATTCCATTTCAATCCATTCCATTCCATTCCATTCCATTCGATTCCATTCGATTCCATTCCATTCCATTCCATTCCATTCCATTCCAATCCATTCCATTCTACTCGGGTTGATTCCATTCCATTCCATTCCATTCCATTCCATTCCATTCCATTCCATTCCCTTCCATTCCATTCCATTCGGTTCCATTCGATTCCATTCGATTCCATTCCATTTCACTCCATTCCATTCCATTCCGTTAAGTTCCGTTCTGTTCCGTTCCGTTCCGTTCTATTCGGGTTGATTCCATTCTATTCCACTCCATTCCATTCGATTCCATTCGATTCCATTCCATTCCATTCCATTCCATTCCATTCCCTTCCATTCTATTCTATTGAATTCCATTGCATTCCATTCCATTCCATTCCTATCCATTCCATTCTACTCGGGTTGATTCCATTCCTTTCCATTCCATTTCATTCCATTCCATTCCATTCCGCTCTACTCGGGTTCATTCCATTCCATTCCATTCCATTTGATTCCATTCGATTCCATTCCATTCCTTTCCGTTCTACTCAGGTCCATTCCATTCCATTCCATTCCATTCCATTCCATTCCGTTCTGTTCCATTCGATTCCATTCCATTCCATTCCAATCCGTTCCATTCTACTCGGGTTGATTCCATTCCATTCCATGCCATTCCATTCCATTCCATTCCATTCCATTTCATTCCAGTCCATTCCATTCGATTCCATTCCATTCCATTCCATTTCATTGCATTCCATTCCATTCCATTCCATTCCATTCCATTCCATTCCATTCCATTCCGATCCATTCCATTCCTTTCTACTCGGGTTGATTCCATTCTATTCCATTCCATTCCATTCCATTCCATTCCATTCCATTCCATTCCATTCCGTTCTACTCGGGTTGATTCCATTCCATTCCATTCCATTCCGTTGAATTCCATTCCATTCCATTCCATTCCAATCCATTCCGTTCAACTCGGGTTGATTCCATTCCATTCCATTCCATTCCATTCCATTCCATTCCATTGAATTCCATTCGATTCCATTCCATTCCATTCCATTCCATTCCATTCCATTCCATTCCATTCCAATCCATTCCCTTCTACTCGGGTTGATTCCATTCCATTCCATTCCATTCCATTCCATTCCATTCCATTCCATTCCCTTCCATTCCGTTCCATTCGGTTCCATTCTATTCCATTCGATTCCATTCCATTTCAATCCATTCCATTCCGTTCCGTTCCGTTCCGTTCCTTTCCGTTCCGTTCTATTCGGGTTGATTCCATTCTATTCCACTCCATTCCATTCGATTCCATTCGATTCCATTCGATTCCATTCCATTCCATTCCATTCCATTCCATTCCATTCCATTCCATTCCATTCGTTTCCATTCCATTCCATTCCATTCCATTCCATTCCATTCCATTCCATTCCATTCCATTCAATTCCATTCCATTCCATTGCATTCTACTCGGGTTGATTCCATTCCATTCCATTCCATTCCATTCCATTCCATTCCATTCCATTCCAATCCATTCCATTCTACTCGGGTTGACTCCATTCCATTCCATTCCATTCCATTCCATTCCATTCCATTCCGTTCTACTCGGGTCCTTTCCATTCCATTCCATTCCATTCGATTCCCTTCCATTCCATTCGATTCCATTCCATTCCATTCCAGTCCATTCCATTCTACTCGGGTTGATTCCATTCCATTGCATTCCATTCCATTCCATTCCATTGCATTCCATTCCATTCCATTCCTTTCTACTCGGGTTGATTCCATTCTATTCCATTCCATTCCATTCCATTCCATTCGATTCCATTCCATTCCATTCCATTTCATTGCATTCCATTCTATTCCATTCCATTCCATTCCATTCCATTCCATTCCATTCCATTCCATTCCATTCCATTCCATTCCATTCCATTCCATTCCATTCCATTCCATTCCTTTCTACTCGGGTTAATTCCATTCTATTCCATTCCATTCCATTCGATTCCATTCGATTCCATTCCATTCCATTCCATTTCATTGCATTCCATTCTATTCCATTCCATTCCATTCCATTCCATTCCATTCCATTCCATTCCATTCCATTCAATTCCGTTCTACTCGGGTTCATTCCATTCCATTGCATTCCATTCTATTGTATTGCATTGAATTCCATTCCATTCCATTCAATTCCATTCCATTCCTTTCCATTCCATTCCATTCCATTCCATTCCATTCCATTCCATTCCATTCCATTCCATTCCATTCCTTTCCATTCCGTTCTACTCGGGTTGATTCCATTCCATTCCATTCCATTCCACTGAATTCCATTCCATTCCATTCCAATCTATTCCATTCCATTCCATTCCATTCCATTCCGTTCAACTCGGGTTGATTCCATTCCATTCCATTCCATTCCATTCCATTCCATTCCATTCCATTCCATTCCAATCCATTCCATTCTACTCGGGTTGATTCCATTCCATTCCATTCCATTCCATTCCATTCCATTCCATTCCATTCCATTCCATTCCATTCCCTTGCATTCCGTTCCATTCGGTTCCATTCGATTCCATTCGATTCCATTCCATTTCAATCCATTCCATTCCGTTCTGTTCCGTTCTGTTCCTTTCCGTTCCTTTCTATTCGGGTTGATTCCATTCTATTCCACTCCATTCCATTCGATTCCATTCGATTCCATTCGATTCCCTTCCATTCCATTCCATTCCATTCCATTCCATTCCATTCCATTCTATTCTATTGATTTCCATTCCATTCCATTCCATTAAATTCCTATCCACTTCATTCTACTCGGGTTGACTCCAATCCATTCCATTCCATTCCATTCCATTCCATTCCATTCCATTCCATTCCATTCCATTCCATTCGATTCCATTCCATTCCATTCCATTCCATTCCATTCCATTCCATTCCATTCCAATCCATTCCATTCTACTCGGGTTGATTCCATTCCATTCCATTCCATTCCTTTCCATTGCCTTCCATTCCATTCCATTCGGTTCCATTCGATTCCATTCGATTCCATTCTATTCCACTCCATTCAATTCTATTCCATTCGATTCCATTCGATTCCATTCCGTTCCATTCCATTCCGTTCCATATCATTCTATTTCATTGAATTTCATTCCATTCCATTCCATTCCATTCCAATCCATTCCATTCTACTCGGGTTGATTCCATTCCATTCCATTCCAATCCATTCCATTCCGTTCCATTCTACTCGGGTTGATTCCATTCCATTCCATTCCATTCCATTCCATTCCATTCCATTCCATTCCAATCCATTCCATTCGATTCCATTCCATTCCATTCCACTCCACTCCATTCCATTCCATTCCATTCCATTCCATTCCATTCCATTCCATTCCATTCGATTTCATTCGATTCCATTCCATTCCATTCCATTCCATTCCATTCCATTCCATTCCATTCCATTCCATTCCTTTCCATTCCATTCCATTCTATTCCATTCGATTCCATTCCATTCCATTCCATTCGATTCCATTCGATTCCATTCCATTCCATTCCATTTCATTCCATTCCATTCCATTCCATTCCGTTCTACTCGGGTTCATTCCATTGCATTCCATTCCATTCCATTCTATTCCATTGAATTTCATTCCATTCCATTCCATTCCATTCCATTCCATTCCATTCCATTCTACTCGGGTTGATTCCATTCCATTCCATTCCATTCCATTCCATTCCATTCCATTCCATTCCATTCCCTTCCATTCCATTCCATTCTGTTCCATTCGATTCCATTCGATTCCATTCCATTTCACTCCATTCCATTCCATTCCGTTAAGTTCCGTTCTGTTCCGTTCCGTTCCGTTCTATTCGGGATGATTCCATTCTATTCCATTCCATTCCATTCGATTCCATTCGATTCCATTCCATTCCATTCCATTCCATTCCATTCCATTCCATTCCATTCCCTTCCATTCTATTCTATTGAATTCCATTGCATTCCATTCCATTCCATTCCTATCCATTCCATTCTACTCGGGTTGATTCCATTCCTTTCCATTCCATTTCATTCCATTCCATTCCATTCCGCTCTACTCGGGTTCATTCCATTCCATTCCATTCCATTTGATTGCATTCGATTCCATTCCATTCCTTTCCGTTCTACTCGGGTCCATTCCATTCCATTCCATTCCATTCCATTCCAGTCCATTCCATTCGATTCCATTCCATTCCATTCCATTCCATTGCATTCCATTCCATTCCATTCCATTCCATTCCATTCCATTCCATTCCATTCCGTTCCATTCCGTTCCATTCGGTTCCATTCGATTCCATTCGATTCCATTCCATTTCAATCCATTCCATTCCGTTCCGTTCCGTTCCGTTCCTTTCCGTTCCGTTCTATTCGGGTTGAATCCATTCTATTCCACTCCATTCCATTCGATTCCATTCGATTCCATTCCATTCTATTCCATTCCATTCCATTCCATTCCATTCCATTCCATTCTATTCTATTGAATTCCATTCCATTCCATTCCATTAAATTCTTATCCATTTCATTCTACTCGGGTTGATTCCAATCCATTCCATTCCATTCCATTCCATTCCATTCCATTCCATTCCATTCCATTCCATTCCATTCGATTCCATTCCATTCCATTCCATTCGATTCCATTCCATTCCATTCCATTCCATTCCATTCCATTCCATTCCAATCCATTCCATTCTACTCGGGTTGATTCCATTCCATTCCATTCCATTCCTTTCCATTGCCTTCCATTCCATTCCATTCGGTTCCATTTGATTCCATTCGATTCCATTCTATTCCACTCCATTCAATTCTATTCCATTCGATTCCATTCGATTCCATTCCGTTCCATTCCATTCCATTCCATTTCATTCTATTTCATTGAATTTCATTCCATTCCATTCCATTCCATTCCAATCCATTCCATTCTACTCGGGTTGATTCCATTCCATTCCATTCCATTCCATTCCGTTCCATTCTACCCGGGTTGATTCCATTCCATTCCATTCCATTCCATTCCATTCCATTCCATTCCATTCGATTCCATTCCATTCCATTCCACTCCACTCCATTCCATTCCATTCCATTCCATTCCATTCCATTCGATTGCATTCGATTCCATTCCATTCCATTCCATTCGATTCCATTCGATTGCATTCGATTCCATTCCATTCCATTCCATTCCATTGCATTCCATTCCATTCCATTCCATTTCATTCCATTCCATTCTATTCCATTCGATTCCATTCCATTCCATTCCATTCCATTCGATTCCATTCCATTCCATTCCATTCCATTCCATTCCATTCCATTCCATTCCGTTCTACTCGGGTTCATTCCATTTCATTCCATTCCATTTCATTCTATTCCATTTCATTCCATTCCATTTCATTCTATTCCATTGAATTCCATTCCATTCCATTCCATTCCATTCCAATCCATTCCATTCCATTCCATTCCATTCAATTCCATTCGATTCCATTCCATTCCATTCCATTCCATTCCATTCCAATCCATTCCATTCTACTCGGGTTGATTCCATTCCATTCTATTCCATTCCATTCCATTCCATTCCATTCCATTCCATTCCATTCCATTCCCTTCCATTCCATTCCATTCGGTTCCATTCGATTCCATTCGATTCCATTCCATTTCACTCCATTCCATTCCATTCCGTTAAGTTCCGTTCTGTTCCGTTCCGTTCCGTTCTATTCGGGTTGATTCCATTCTATTCCACTCCATTCCATTCGATTCCATTCGATTCCATTCCATTCCATTCCATTCCATTCCATTCCCTTTCATTCTATTCTATTGAATTCCATTGCATTCCATTCCATTCCATTCCTATCCATTCCATTCTACTCGGGTTGATTCCATTCCTTTCCATTCCATTTCATTCCATTCCATTCCATTCCGCTCTACTCGGGTTCATTCCATTCCATTCCATTCCATTTGATTCCATTCGATTCCATTCCATTCCTTTCCGTTCTACTCAGGTCCATTCCATTCCATTCCATTCCATTCCATTCCATTCCGTTCTGTTCCATTCGATTCCATTCCATTCCATTCCAATCCGTTCCATTCTACTCGGGTTGATTCCATTCCATTCCATTCCATTCCATTCCATTCCATTCCATTCCATTCCATTTCATTCCAGTCCATTCCATTCGATTCCATTCCATTCCATTCCATTTCATTGCATTCCATTCCATTCCATTCCATTCCATTCCATTCCGTTCCATTCCATTCCTTTCTACTCGGGTTGATTCCATTCTATTCCATTAAATTCCATTCCATTCCATTCCATTCCATTCCATTCCATTCCATTCCATTCCATTCCATTCCGTTCTACTCGGGTTGATTCCATTCCATTCCATTCCATTCCGTTGAATTCCATTCCATTCCATTCCATTCCAATCCATTCCATTCCATTCCATTCCATTCCAATCCATTCCGTTCAACTCGGGTTGATTCCATTCCATTCCATTCCATTCCATTCCATTCCATTCCATTCCATTGAATTCCATTCGATTCCATTCCATTCCATTCCATTCCATTCCATTCCATTCCATTCCAATCCATTCCCTTCTACTCGGGTTGATTCCATTCCATTCCATTCCATTCCATTCCATTCCATTCCATTCCATTCCATTCCATTCCATTCCATTCCCTTCCATTCCGTCCCATTCGGTTCCATTCGATTCCATTCGATTCCATTCCATTTCAATCCATTCCATTCCGTTCCGTTCCGTTCCGTTCCTTTCCGTTCCGTTCTATTCGGGTTGATTCCATTCTATTCCACTCCATTCCATTCGATTCCATTCGATTCCATTCGATTCCATTCCATTCCATTCCATTCCATTCCATTCCATTCCATTCCATTCCATTCCATTCCATTCGTTTCCATTCCATTCCATTCCATTCCATTCCATTCCATTCCATTCCATTCCATTCCATTCCATTGCATTCTACTCGGGTTGATTCCATTCCATTCCATTCCATTCCATTCCATTCCATTCCATTCCATTCCATTCCATTCCCTTCTATTCCATGCCATTCGGTTCCATTCGATTCAATTCGATTCCATTCCATTTCACTCCATTCCATTCCATTCCGTTCCGTTCCGTTCCGTTCCGTTCCGTTCTATTCGGTTTGATTCCATTCTATTCCACTCCATTCCATTCGATTCCATTCGATTCCATTCCATTCCATTCCATTCCATTCCATTCCATTCCATTCCCTTCCATTCTATTCTATTGAATTCCATTGCATTCCATTCCATTCCATTCCTATCCATTCCATTCTACTCGGGTTGATTCCATTCCATTCCATTCCATCCCATTCCATTCCATTCCATTCCATTCCATTCCATTCCCTTCCATTCCGTTCTACTCCGGTTCATTCCATTCCATTCCATTCCATTCCAATCCATTCCATTCTACTCGGGTTGATTCCATTCCATTCCATTCCATTCCATTCCATTCCATTCCGTTCCATTCTACTCGGGTTGATTCCATTCCATTCCATTCCATTCCATTCCATTCCATTCCATTTCATTCCATTCCATTCCATTCCATTCCATTCCATTCGATTCCATTCGATTGCATTCGATTCCATTCCATTCCATTCCATTCCATTCCATTCCATTCCATTCCATTCCTTTCCATTCCATTCCATTCTATTCCATTCGATTCCATTCCATTCCATTCCATTCCATTCCATTCAATTCCATTCCATTCCATTCCATTCCATTCCACTCCATTCCATTCCATTCTACTGGGGTTGATTCCATTCCATTCCATTCCATTCCATTCCATTCCATTCCATTCCATTCCATTCCATTCCATTCGATTCCACTCGATTCCATTCGATTCCATTCCATTCCATTCCATTCCATTCCATTCCATTCCATTCCAATCCATTCCATTCTACTCGGGTTGATTCCATTCCATTCCATTCCATTCCATTCCATTCCATTCCCTTCCATTCCATTCCATTCGGTTCCATTCGATTCCATTCGATTCCATTCCATTTCACTCCATTCCATTCCATTCCGTTATGTTCCGTTCTGTTCCGTTCCGTTCCGTTCTATTCGGGATGATTCCATTCTATTCCACTCCATTCCATTCGATTCCATTCGATTCCATTCCATTCCATTCCATTCCATTCCATTCCATTCCATTCCATTCCATTCCCTTCCATTCTATTCTACTGAATTCCATTGCATTCCATTCCATTCCATTCCTATCCATTCCATTCTACTCGGGTTGATTCCATTCCTTTCCATTCCATTTCATTCCATTCCATTCCATTCCGCTCTACTCGGGTTCATTCCATTCCATTCCATTCCATTTGATTGCATTCGATTCCTTTCCGTTCCTTTCCGTTCTACTCGGGTCCATTCCATTCCATTCCATTCCATTCCATTCCGTTCTGTTCCATTCGATTCCATTCCATTCCATTGCAATCCATTCCATTCTACTCGGGTTGATTCCATTCCATTCCATTCCATTCCATTCCATTTCATTCCAGTCCATTCCATTCGATTCCCTTCCATTCCATTCCATTTCATTTCATTCCATTCCATTCCATTCCATTCCATTCAATTCCATTCCATTCCATTCCATTCCATTCCATTCCATTCCATTGCATTCTACTCGGGTTGATTCCATTCCATTCCATTCCATTCCATTCCATTCCATTCCATTCCCTTCTATTCCATGCCATTCGGTTCCATTCGATTCAATTCGATTCCATTCCATTTCACTCCATTCCATTCCATTCCGTTCCGTTCCGTTCCGTTCCGTTCCGTTCTATTCGGTTTGATTCCATTCTATTCAACTCCATTCCATTCGATTCCATTCGATTCCATTCCATTCCATTCCATTCCATTCCATTCCCTTCCATTCTATTCTATTGAATTCCATTGCATTCCATTCCATTCCATTCCTATCCATTCCATTCTACTCGGGTTGATTCCATTCCATTCCATTCCATCCCATTCCATTCCATTCCATTCCATTCCATTCCATTCCATTCCCTTCCATTCCGTTCTACTCCGGTTCATTCCATTCCATTCCATTCCATTCCAATCCATTCCATTCTACTCGGGTTGATTCCATTCCATTCCATTCCATTCCATTCCATTCCGTTCCATTCTACTCGGGTTGATTCCATTCCATTCCATTCCATTCCATTCCATTCCATTCCATTCGATTCCATTCGATTGCATTCGATTCCATTCCATTCCATTCCATTCCATTCCATTCCATTCCATTCCGTTCCTTTCCATTCCATTCCATTCTATTCCATTCGATTCCATTCCATACCATTCCATTCGATTCCATTCAATTCCATTCCATTCCATTCCATTCCATTCCATTCCATTCCATTCTACTGGTTTTGATTCCATTCCATTCCATTCCATTCCATTCCATTCCATTCCATTCCATTCCATTCCATTCCATTCCATTCGATTCCATTCGATTCCATTCGATTCCATTCCATTCCATTCCATTCCATTCCATTCCATTCCAATCCATTCCATTCTACTCGGGTTGATTCCATTCCATTCCATTCCATTCCATTCCATTCCATTCCCTTCCATTCCATTCCATTCGGTTCCATTCGATTCCATTCGATTCCATTCCATTTCACTCCATTCCATTCCATTCCGTTAAGTTCCGTTCTGTTCCGTTCCGTTCCGTTCTATTCGGGATGATTCCATTCTATTCCACTCCATTCCATTCGATTCCATTCGATTCCATTCGATTCCATTCCATTCCATTCCATTCCATTCCATTCCATTCCATTCCATTCCATTCCATTCTATTCTACTGAATTCCATTGCATTCCATTCCATTCCATTCCTATCCATTCCATTCTACTCGGGTTGATTCCATTCCTTTCCATTCCATTTCATTCCATTCCATTCCATTCCGCTCTACTCGGGTTCATTCCATTCCATTCCATTCCATTTGATTGCATTCGATTCCATTCCGTTCCTTTCCGTTCTACTCGGGTCCATTCAATTCCATTCCATTCCATTCCATTCCGTTCTGTTCCATTCGATTCCATTCCATTCCATTGCAATCCATTCCATTCTACTCGGGTTGATTCCATTCCATTCCATTCCATTCCATTCCATTCCATTCCAGTCCATTCCATTCGATTCCCTTCCATTCCATTCCATTTCATTTCATTCCATTCCATTCCATTCCATTCCATTCCATTCCATTCCATTCCATTCCATTCCATTCCATTCCGTTCCATTCGGTTCCATTCAATTCCATTCGATTCCATTCCATTTCAATCCATTCCATTCCGATCCGTTCCGTTCCGTTCCTTTCCGTTCCGTTCTATTCGGGTTGATTCCATTCTATTCCACTCCATTCCATTCGATTCCATTCGATTCCATTCGATTCCATTCCATTCCATTCCATTCCATTCCATTCCATTCTATTCTATTGAATTCCATTCCATTCCATTCCATTAAATTCCTATCCATTTCATTCTACTCGGGTTGATTCCAATCCATTCCATTCCATTCCATTCCATTCCATTCCATTCCATTCCATTCCATTCCATTCCATTCCATTCGATTCCATTCCATTCCATTCCATTCCACTCCAATCCATTCCATTCTACTCGGGTTGATTTCTTTCCATTCCATTCCATTCCTTTCCATTGCCTTCCATTCCATTCCATTCGGTTCCATTCGATTCCATTCGATTCCATTCTATTCCACTCCATTCAATTCTATTCCATTCGATTCCATTCGATTCCATTCCGTTCCATTCCATTCCATTCCATTTCATTCTATTTCATTGAATTTCATTCCATTCCATTCCATTCCATTCCATTCCGTTCAACTCGGGTTGATTCCATTCTATTCCACTCCATTCCATTCTATTCCATTCAATTCCACTCGATTCCATTCCATTCCATTCCATTCCATTCCATTCCATTTCAATCCATTCCATTCTACTCGGGTTGATTCCATTCCATTCCATTCAATTCCATTCCATTCCATTCCATTCCATTCCATTCTATTCCCTTCCATTCCGTTCCATTCGGTTCCATTCGATTCCATTCGATTCCATTCCATTTCAATCCATTCCATACCATTCCGTTCCATTCCGTTCCTTTCCGTTCCGTTATATTCGGGTTGATTCCATTCTATTCCACTCCATTCCATTCGATTCCATTCGATTCCATTCGATTCCATTCCATTCCATTCCATTCCATTCCATTCCATTCCATTCCATTCTATTCTATTGAATTCCATTCCATTCCATTCCATTCAATTCCTATCCATTCCATTCTACTCGGGTTGATTCCATTCCATTCCATTCCATTCCATTCCATTCCATTCCATTCCATTCCATTCCATTCCATTCCATTCCATTCGATTCCATTCCATTCCATTCCATTCCATTCCATTCCAATCCATTCTATTCTACTCGGGTTGATTCCATTCCATTCCATTCCATTCCTTTCCATTGCCTTCCATTCCATTCCATTCGGTTCCATTCGATTCCATACGATTCCATTCTATTCCACTCCATTCAATTCTATTCCATTTGATTCCATTCGATTCCATTCCATTCCATTCCATTTGATTCTATTTCATTGAATTTCATTCCATTCCATTCCATTCCATTCCAATCCATTCCATTCTACTCGGGTTGATTCCATTCCATTCCATTCCATTCCATTCCATTCCATTCCATTCCATTCGATTCCATTCGATTCCATTCCATTCCATTCCATTCCATTCCATTCCATTCCATTCCATTCCATTCCATTCCATTCCATTCCATTCCATTCCATTCCATTCCATTCCGTTCTACTCGGGTTCATTCCATTCCATTCCATTCCATTCCATTCTATTGCATTCCATTCCCTTCCTTTCTATTCTGTTGAATTCCATTCCATTCCATTCCATTCGATTCCATTCCATTCCATTCCATTCCATTCCATTCCATTCCTATCCATTCCATTCTACTCGGGTTGATTCCATTCCATTCCATTCCATTCCATTCCATTCCATTCCATTCCATTCCATTCCATTCCATTCCATTCCGTTCTACTCGGGTTCATTCCATTCCATTCCATTCCATTCCGTTCTACTCGGGTTCATTCCATTCAATTCCATTCCATTCCATTCCATTCCATTCCATTCCATTCCATTCCGTTCTACTCGGGTCCTTTCCATTCCATTCCATTCCATTCGATTCCCTTCCATTCCATTCGATTCCATTCCATTCCATTCCAATCCATTCCATTCTACTCGGGTTGATTCCATTCCATTGCATTCCATTCCATTCCATTCCATTGCATTCCATTCCATTCCATTCCTTTCTACTCGGGTTGATTCCATTCTATTCCATTCCATTCCATTCGATTCCATTCGATTCCATTCCATTCCATTCCATTTCATTGCATTCCATTCTATTCCATTCCATTCCATTCCATTCCATTCCATTCCATTCCATTCCATTCCATTCCATTCCATTCCATTCCATTCCTTTCTACTCGGGTTAATTCCATTCTATTCCATTCCATTCCATTCGTTTCCATTCGATTCCATTCGATTCCATTCCATTCCATTCCATTCCATTCCATTCCGTTCTACTCGGGTTCATTCCATTCCATTGCATTCCATTCTATTGTATTGCATTGAATTCCATTCCATTCCATTCAATTCCATTCCATTCCTTTCCATTCCATTCCATTCCATTCCATTCCATTCCATTCCATTCCATTCCATTCCTTTCCATTCCGTTCTACTCGGGTTGATTCCATTCCATTCCATTCCATTCCACTGAATTCCATTCCATTCCATTCCAATCCATTCCATTCCATTCCATTATATTCCATTCCGTTCAACTCGGGTTGATTCCATTCCATTCCATTCCATTCCATTCCATTCCATTCCATTCCAATCCATTCCATTCTACTCGGGTTGATTCCATTCCATTCCATTCCATTCCATTCCATTCCCTTGCATTCCGTTCCATTCGGTTCCATTCGATTCCATTCGATTCCATTCCATTTCAATCCATTCCATTCCGTTCTGTTCCGTTCTGTTCCTTTCCGTTCCTTTCTATTCGGGTTGATTCCATTCTATTCCACTCCATTCCATTCGATTCCATTCGATTCCATTCGATACCATTCCATTCCATTCCATTCCATTCCATTCCATTCCATTCCATTCTATTCTATTGATTTCCATTCCATTCCATTCCATTAAATTCCTATCCACTTCATTCTACTCGGGTTGATTCCAATCCATTCCATTCCATTCCATTCCATTCCATTCCATTCCATTCCATTCCATTCCATTCGATTCCATTCCATTCCATTCCATTCCAATCCATTCCATTCTACTCGGGTTGATTCCATTCCATTCCATTCCATTCCTTTCCATTGCCTTCCATTCCATTCCATTCCATTCCATTCCAATCCATTCCATTCTACTCGGGTTGATTCCATTCCATTCCATTCCATTCCTTTCCATTGCCTTCCATTCCATTCCATTCGGTTCCATTCGATTCCATTCGATTCCATTCTATTCCACTCCATTCAATTCTATTCCATTCGATTCCATTCGATTCCATTCCGTTCCATTCCATTCCGTTCCATATCATTTTATTTCATTGAATTTCATTCCATTCCATTCCATTCCATTCCAATCCATTCCATTCTACTCGGGTTGATTCCATTCCATTCCATTCCAATCCATTCCATTCCGTTCCATTCTACTCGGGTTGATTCCATTCCATTCCATTCCATTCCATTCCATTCCATTCCATTCCATTCCATTCCATTCCAAAACATTCCATTCGATTCCATTCCATTCCATTCCACTCCATTCCATTCCATTCCATTCCATTCCATTCCATTCCATTCCATTCCATTCGATTCCATTCGATTTCATTCGATTCCATTCCATTCCATTCCATTCCATTCCATTCCATTCCATTCCATTCCATTCCTTTCCATTCCATTCCATTCTATTCCATTCGATTCCATTCCATTCCATTCCATTCCATTCCATTCGATTCCATTCCATTCCATTCCATTTCATTCCATTCCATTCCATTCCATTCCGTTCTACTCGGGTTCATTCCATTGCATTCCATTCCATTCCATTCTATTCCATTGAATTTCATTCCATTCCATTCCATTCCATTCCATTCCATTCCATTCTACTGGGGTTGATTCCATTCCATTCCATTCCATTCCATTCCATTCCATTCCATTCCATTCCATTCCATTCGATTCCATTCGATTCCATTCCATTCCATTCCATTTCATTCCATTCCAATCCATTCCATTCTACTCGGGATGATTCCATTCCATTCCATTCCATTCCATTCCATTCCATTCCATTCCATTCCCTTCCATTCCATTCCATTCGGTTCCATTCGATTCCATTCGATTCCATTCCATTTCACTCCATTCCATTCCATTCCGTTAAGTTCCGTTCTGTTCGGTTCCGTTCCGTTCTATTCGGGATGATTCCATTCTATTCCACTCCATTCCATTCGATTCCATTCGATTCCATTCCATTCCATTCCATTCCATTCCATTCCATTCCATTCCATTCCATTCCATTCCCTTCCATTCTATTCTATTGAATTCCATTGCATTCCATTCCATTCCATTCCTATCCATTCCATTCTACTCGGGTTGATTCCATTCCTTTCCATTCCATTTCATTCCATTCCATTCCATTCCGCTCTACTCGGGTTCATTCCATTCCATTCCATTCCATTTGATTGCATTCGATTCCATTCCATTCCTTTCCGTTCTACTCGGGTCCATTCCATTCCATTCCATTCCATTCCATTCCAGTCCATTCCATTCGATTCCATTCCATTCCATTCCATTCCATTGCATTCCATTCCATTCCATTCCATTCCATTCCATTCCCTTCCATTCCGTTCCATTCGGTTCCATTCGATTCCATTCGATTCCATTCCATTTCAATCCATTCCATTCCGTTCCGTTCCGTTCCGTTCCTTTCCGTTCCGTTCTATTCGGGTTGATTCCATTCTATTCCACTCCATTCCATTCGATTCCATTCGATTCCATTCCATTCCATTCCATTCCATTCCATTCCATTCCATTCCATTCTATTCTATTGAATTCCATTCCATTCCATTCAATTAAATTCTTATCCATTTCATTCTACTCGGGTTGATTCCAATCCATTCCATTCCATTCCATTCCATTCCATTCCATTCCATTCCATTCCATTCTATTCCATTCCATTCCATTCCATTCGATTCCATTCCATTCCATTCCATTCCATTCCATTCCATTCCATTCCAATCCATTCCATTCTACTCGGGTTGATTCCATTCCATTCCATTCCATTCCTTTCCATTGCCTTCCATTCCATTCCATTCGGTTCCATTCGATTCCATTCGATTCCATTCTATTCCACTCCATTCAATTCTATTCCATTCGATTCCATTCGATTCCATTCCGTTCCATTCCATTCCATTCCATTTCATTCTATTTCATTGAATTTCATTCCATTCCATTCCATTCCATTCCAATCCATTCCATTCTACTCGGGTTGATTCCATTCCATTCCATTCCATTCCATTCCGTTCCATTCTACCCGGGTTGATTCCATTCCATTCCATTCCATTCCATTCCATTCCATTCCATTCCATTCCATTCCATTCCATTCGATTCCATTCCATTCCATTCCACTCCATTCCATTCCATTCGATTCCATTCGATTGCATTCGATTCCATTCCATTCCATTCCATTCGATTCCATTCGATTGCATTCGATTCCATTCCATTCCATTCCATTCCATTGCATTCCATTCCATTCCATTCCATTCCATTCCATTCCATTCTATTCCATTCGATTCCATTCCATTCCATTCCATTCGATTCCATTCGATTCCATTCCATTCCATTCCATTCCATTCCATTCCATTCCATTCCATTCCATTCCGTTCTACTCGGGTTCATTCCATTTCATTCCATTCCATTTCATTCTATTCCATTGAATTCCATTCCATTCCATTCCATTCCATTCTATTCCATTCCATTCCATTCCATTCCATTCTACTGGGGTTGATTCCATTCCATTCCATTCCATTCCAATCCATTCCATTCCATTCCATTCCATTCGATTCCATTCGATTCCATTCCATTCCATTCCATTCCATTCCATTCCAATCCATTCCATTCTACTCGGGTTGATTCCATTCCATTCCATTCCATTCCATTCCATTCCATTCCCTTCCATTCCATTCCATTCGGTTCCATTCGATTCCATTCGATTCCATTCCATTTCACTCCATTCCATTCCATTCCGTTAAGTTCCGTTCTGTTCCGTTCCGTTCCGTTCTATTCGGGTTGATTCCATTCTATTCCACTCCATTCCATTCGATTCCATTCCATTCCATTCCATTCCATTCCATTCCATTCCATTCCCTTCCATTCTATTCTATTGAATTCCATTGCATTCCATTCCATTCCATTCCTATCCATTCCATTCTACTCGGGTTGATTCCATTCCTTTCCATTCCATTTCATTCCATTCCATTCCATTCCGCTCTACTCGGGTTCATTCCATTCCATTCCATTCCATTCCATTTGATTCCATTCGATTCCATTCCATTCCTTTCCGTTCTACTCAGGTCCATTCCATTCCATTCCATTCCATTCCATTCCATTCCGTTCTGTTCCATTCGATTCCATTCCATTCCATTCCAATCCGTTCCATTCTACTCGGGTTGATTCCATTCCATTCCATGCCATTCCATTCCATTCCATTCCATTCCATTCCATTTCATTCCAGTCCATTCCATTCGATTCCATTCCATTCCATTCCATTTCATTGCATTCCATTCCATTCCATTCCATTCCATTCCATTCCATTCCATTCCATTCCATTCCAGTCCATTCCATTCCATTCCATTCTACTGGGGTTGATTCCATTCCATTCCATTCCATTCCAATCCATTCCATTCCATTCCATTCCATTCCATTCCATTCCATTCGATTCCATTCCATTCCATTCCATTCCATTCCATTCCAATCCATTCCATTCTACTCGGGTTGATTCCATTCCATTCCATTCCATTCCATTCCATTCCATTCCATTCCCTTCCATTCCATTCCATTCGGTTCCATTCGATTCCATTCGATTCCATTCCATTTCACTCCATTCCATTCCATTCCGTTAAGTTCCGTTCTGTTCCGTTCCGTTCCGTTCTATTCGGGTTGATTCCATTCTATTCCACTCCATTCCATTCGATTCCATTCGATTCCATTCCATTCCATTCCATTCCATTCCATTCCCTTCCATTCTATTCTATTGAATTCCATTGCATTCCATTCCATTCCATTCCTATCCATTCCATTCTACTCGGGTTGATTCCATTCCTTTCCATTCCATTTCATTCCATTCCATTCCATTCCGCTCTACTCGGGTTCATTCCATTCCATTCCATTCCATTTGATTCCATTCGATTCCATTCCATTCCTTTCCGTTCTACTCAGGTCCATTCCATTCCATTCCATTCCATTCCATTCCATTCCGTTCTGTTCCTTTCGATTCCATTCCATTCCATTCCAATCCGTTCCATTCTACTCGGGTTGATTCCATTCCATTCCATGCCATTCCATTCCATTCCATTCCATTCCGTTCCATTTCATTCCAGTCCATTCCATTCGATTCCATTCCATTCCATTCCATTTCATTGCATTGCATTCCATTCCATTCCATTCCATTCCATTCCATTCCATTCCATTCCATTCCATTCCATTCCGTTCCATTCCATTCCTTTCTACTCGGGTTGATTCCATTCTATTCCATTCCATTCCATTCCATTCCATTCCATTCCATTCCATTCCATTCCATTCCATTCCATTCCATTCCATTCCATTCCGTTCTACTCGGGTTGATTCCATTCCATTCCATTCCATTCCGTTGAATTCCATTCCATTCCATTCCATTCCAATCCATTCCATTCCATTCCATTCCATTCCAATCCATTCCGTTCAACTCGGGTTGATTCCATTCCATTCCATTCCATTCCATTCCATTCCATTCCATTGAATTCCATTCGATTCCATTCCATTCCATTCCATTCCATTCCATTCCATTCCAATCCATTCCATTCTACTCGGGTTGATTCCATTCCATTCCATTCCATTCCATTCCATTCCATTCCATTCCATTCCATTCCATTCCATTCCATTCCCTTCCATTCCGTTCCATTCTGTTCCATTCGATTCCATTCGATTCCATTCCATTTCAATCCATTCCGTTCCGTTCCGTTCCGTTCCGTTCCTTTCCGTTCCGTTCTATTCGGGTTGATTCCATTCTATTCCACTCCATTCCATTCGATTCCATTCGATTCCATTCGATTCCATTCCATTCCATTCCATTCCATTCCATTCCATTCCATTCCATTCCATTCCATTCGTTTCCATTCCATTCCATTCCATTCCATTCCATTCCATTCCATTCCATTCCATTCCATTCCATTCCATTGCATTCTACTCGGGTTGATTCCATTCCATTCCATTCCATTCCATTCCATTCCATTCCCTTCTATTCCATGCCATTCGTTTCCATTCGATTCAATTCGATTCCATTCCATTTCACTCCATTCCATTCCATTCCGTTCCGTTCCGTTCCGTTCCGTTCCGTTCTATTCGGTTTGATTCCATTCTATTCCACTCCATTCCATTCGATTCCATTCGATTCCATTCCATTCCATTCCATTCCATTCCATTCCCTTCCATTCTATTCTATTGAATTCCATTGCATTCCATTCCATTCCATTCCTATCCATTCCATTCTACTCGGGTTGATTCCATTCCATTCCATTCCATCCCATTCCATTCCATTCCATTCCCTTCCATTCCGTTCTACTCCGGTTCATTCCATTCCATTCCATTCCATTCCAATCCATTCCATTCTACTCGGGTTGATTCCATTCCATTCCATTCCATTCCATTCCATTCCGTTCCATTCTACTCGGGTTGATTCCATTCCATTCCATTCCATTCCATTCCATTTCATTCCATTCCATTCCATTCCATTCCATTCGATTCCATTCGATTGCTTTCGATTCCATTCAATTTCTTTCCATTCCATTCCATTCCATTCCATTCCATTCCATTCCTTTCCATTCCATTCCATTCTATTCCATTCGATTCCATTCCATTCCATTCCATTCGATTCCATTCAATTCCATTCCATTCCATTCCATTCCATTCCATTCCATTCCATTCCGTTCTACTCGGGTTCATTCCATTGCATTCCATTCCATTCCATTCTATTCCATTGAATTTCATTCCATTCCATTCCATTCCATTCCATTCCATTCCATTCCATTCCATTCCATTCCATTCTACTGGGGTTGATTCCATTCCATTCCATTCCATTCCATTCGATTCCATTCGATTCCATTCGATTCCATTCCATTCCATTCCATTCCATTCCATTCCATTCCAATCCATTCCATTCTACTCGGGTTGATTCCATTCCATTCCATTCCATTCCATTCCATTCCATTCCCTTCCATTCCATTTCATTCGGTTCCATTCGATTCCATTCGATTCCATTCCATTTCACTCCATTCCATTCCATTCCGTTAAGTTCCGTTCTGTTCCGTTCCGTTCCGTTCTATTCGGGATGATTCCATTCTATTCCACTCCATTCCATTCGATTCCATTCGATTCCATTCCATTCCATTCCATTCCATTCCATTCCATTCCATTCCATTCCCTTCCATTCTATTCTACTGAATTCCATTGCATTCCATTCCATTCCATTCCTATCCATTCCATTCTACTCGGGTTGATTCCATTCCTTTCCATTCCATTTCATTCCATTCCATTCCATTCCGCTCTACTCGGGTTCATTCCATTCCATTCCATTCCATTTGATTGCATTCGATTCCATTCCGTTCCTTTCCGTTCTACTCGGGTCCATTACATTCCATTCCATTCCATTCCATTCCGTTCTGTTCCATTCGATTCCATTCCATTCCATTGCAATCCATTCCATTCTACTCGGGTTGATTCCATTCCATTCCATTCCATTCCATTCCATTCCATTCCTTTCCATTTCATTCCAGTCCATTCCATTCGATTCCCTTCCATTCCATTCCATTTCATTGCATTCCATTCCATTCCATTCCATTCCATTCCATTCCATTCCATTCCATTCCATTCCGTTCCATTCGGTTCCATTCAATTCCATTCGATTCCATTCCATTTCAATCCATTCCATTCCGTTCCGTTCCGTTCCGTTCCTTTCCGTTCCGTTCTATTCGGGTTGATTCCATTCTATTCCACTCCATTCCATTCGATTCCATTCGATTCCATTCCATTCCATTCCATTCCATTCCATTCCATTCCATTCCATTCCACTCTATTCTATTGAATTCCATTCCATTCCATTCCATTAAATTCCTATCCATTTCATTCTACTCGGGTTGATTCCAATCCATTCCATTCCATTCCATTCCATTCCATTCCATTCCATTCCATTCCATTCGATTCCATTCCATTCCATTCCATTCCATTCGATTCCATTCCATTCCATTCTACTCGGGTTGATTTCTTTCCATTCCATTCCATTCCTTTCCATTGCCTTCCATTCCATTCCATTCGGTTCCATTCGATTCCATTCGATTCCATTCTATTCGACTCCATTCAATTCTATTCCATTCGATTCCATTCGATTCCATTCCGTTCCATTCCATTCCATTCCATTTCATTCTATTTCATTGAATTTCATTCCATTCCATTCCATTCCATTCCAGTCCATTCCATTCTACTCGGGTTGATTCCATTCCATTCCATTCCATTCCATTCCATTCCATTCCATTCCATTCCATTCCATTCCATTCCATTCCATTCGATTCCATTCGATTCCATTCCATTCCATTCCATTCCATTCCATTCCATTCGATTCCATTCCATTCCATTCCATTCGATTCCATTCCATTCCATTCCATTCCATTCCATTCCATTCCATTCCATTCGATTCCATTCGATTCGATTCCATTCCATTCCATTCCATTCCATTCCAGTCCATTCCATTCCATTCCGTTCTACTCGGGTTCATTCCATTCCATTCCATTCCATTTCATTCCATTCTATTGCATTGAATTTCATTCCATTCCATTCCATTCCATTCCATTCCATTCCATTCCATTCCATTCCATTCCATTCCTTTCTACTCGGGTTGATTCCATTCCATTCCATTCCATTCCATTCTATTCCATTGAATTCCATTCCATTCCATACCATTCCATTCCATTCCATTCCATTCCATTCCATTCCATTCCATTCCATTGCATTCCGTTCTACTCGGGTTGATTCCATTCCATTCCATTCCATTCCATTCCATTCCATTCCATTCCATTCCATTCCATTCCATTCCATTCCATTCCATTTCGTTCAACTCGGGTTGATTCCATTCCATTCCATTCAATTCCATTCGATTCCATTCAATTCCATTCGATTCCATTCCATTCCATTCCGTTCCATTCCATTCCATTCCATTCCAATCCATTCCATTCTACTCGGGTTGATTCCATTCCATTCCATTCCATTCCATTCCATTCCATTCGGTTCCATTCGATTCCATTCGATTCCAATCCATTTCACTCCATTCCATTCCGTTCCGTTCCGTTCCGTTCCAGTCCGTTCCGTTCTATTCGGGTTCATTCCATTCTATTCCACTCCATTCCATTCAATTCCATTCGATTCCATTCGATTCCATTCCATTCCATTCCATTCCCTTCCATTCCATTCCATTCCCTTCCATTCTATTCTATTGAATTCCATTCCATTCCATTCCATTCCATTCCTATCCATTCCATTCTACTCGGGTTGATTCCATTCCATTCCATTCCATTCCATTCCATTCCATTCCATTCCATTTCATTCCAGTCCATTCCATTCGATTCCATTCCATTCCATTCCATTTCATTGCATTCCATTCCATTCCATTCCATTCCATTCCATTCCATTCCATTCCATTCCATTCCGTTCCATTCTATTCTATTGAATTCCATTCCATTCCATTCCATTCCATTCCAATCCGTTCCATTCTACTCGGGTTGATTCCATTCCATTCCATGCCATTCCATTCCATTCCATTCCATTCCATTCCATTCCATTTCATTCCAGTCCATTCCATTCGATTCCATTCCATTCCATTCCATTTCATTGCATTCCATTCCATTCCATTCCATTCCATTCCATTCCATTCCATTCCATTCCATTCCATTCCATTCCATTCTACTCGGGTTGATTCCATTCCATTCCATTCCACTCCATTCCATTCCATTCCATTCCATTCCATTCCATTCCATTCCATTCCATTCCATTCTATTCCATTCGATTCCATTCCATTCCATTCCCTTCGATTCCATTCTATTCCATTCCATTCCATTCCATTCCATTCCATTCCATTCCATTCCATTCCATTCCATTCCATTCCATTCCGTTCTACTCGGGTTGATTCCATTCCATTCCATTCCATTCCGTTGAATTCCATTCCATTCCATTCCATTCCAATCCATTCCATTCCATTCCATTCCATTCCAATCCATTCCGTTCAACTCGGGTTGATTCCATTCCATTCCATTCCATTCCATTCCATTCCATTCCATTCCATGGAATTCCATTCGATTCCATTCCATTCCATTCCATTCCATTCCATTCCATTCCATTCCATTCCATTCCATTCCATTCCAATCCATTCCATTCTACTCGGGTTGATTCCATTCCATTCCATTCCATTCCATTCCATTCCATTCCATTCCATTCCATTCCGTTCCATTCCGTTCCATTCGATTCCATTCGATTCCATTCCATTTCAATCCATTCCATTCCGTTCCGTTCCGTTCCGTTCCTTTCCGTTCCGTTCTATTCGGGTTGATTCCATTCTATTCCACTCCATTCCATTCGATTCCATTCGATTCCATTCGATTCCATTCCATTCCATTCCATTCCATTCCATTCCATTCCATTCCATTCCATTCCATTCCATTCCATTCGTTTCCATTCCATTCCATTCCATTCCATTCCATTCCATTCCATTCCATTCCATTCCATTCCATTCCATTCCATTGCATTCTACTCGGGTTGATTCCATTCCATTCCATTCCATTCCATTCCATTCCATTCCATTCCATTCCATTCCCTTCTATTCCATGCCATTCGTTTCCATTCGATTCAATTCGATTCCATTCCATTTCACTCCATTCCATTCCATTCCATTCCATTCCATTCCATTCCATTCCATTCCATTGCATTCTACTCGGGTTGATTCCATTCCATTCCATTCCATTCCATTCCATTCCATTCCATTCCATTCCATTCCCTTCTATTCCATGCCATTCGTTTCCATTCGATTCAATTCGATTCCATTCCATTTCACTCCATTCCATTCCATTCCGTTCCGTTCCGTTCCGTTCCGTTCCGTTCTATTCGGTTTGATTCCATTCTATTCCACTCCATTCCATTCGATTCCATTCGATTCCATTCCATTCCATTCCATTCCATTCCATTCCATTCCCTTCCATTCTATTCTATTGAATTCCATTGCATTCCATTCCATTCCATTCCTATCCATTCCATTCTACTCGGGTTGATTCCATTCCATTCCATTCCATCCCATTCCATTCCATTCTATTCCCTTCCATTCCGTTCTACTCCGGTTCATTCCATTCCATTCCATTCCATTCCAATCCATTCCATTCTACTCGGGTTGATTCCATTCCATTCCATTCCATTCCATTCCATTCCGTTCCATTCTACTCGGGTTGATTCCATTCCATTCCATTCCATTCCATTCCATTCCATTCCATTTCATTCCATTCCATTCCATTCCATTCCATTCCATTCCATTCCATTCGATTGCATTCGATTCCATTCCATTTCTTTCCATTCCATTCCATTCCATTCCATTCCATTCCATTCCTTTCCATTCCATTCCATTCTATTCCATTCGATTCCATTCCATTCCATTCCATTCGATTCCATTCAATTCCATTCCATTCCATTCCATTCCATTCCATTCCATTCCATTCCGTTCTACTCGGGTTCATTCCATTGCATTCCATTCCATTCCATTCTATTCCATTGAATTTCATTCCATTCCATTCCATTCCATTCCATTCCATTCCATTCCATTCCATTCCATTCTACTGGGGTTGATTCCATTCCTTTCCATTCCATTCCATTCCATTCCATTCCATTCCATTCGATTCCATTCGATTCCATTCGATTCCATTCCATTCCATTCCATTCCATTCCATTCCATTCCAATCCATTCCATTCTACTCGGGTTGATTCCATTCCATTCCATTCCATTCCATTCCATTCCATTCCCTTCCATTCCATTCCATTCGGTTCCATTCGATTCCATTCGATTCCATTCCATTTCACTCCATTCCATTCCATTCCGTTAAGTTCCGTTCTGTTCCGTTCCGTTCCGTTGTATTCGGGATGATTCCATTCTATTCCACTCCATTCCATTCGATTCCATTCGATTCCATTCCATTCCATTCCATTCCATTCCATTCCATTCCATTCCATTCCATTCCCTTCCATTCTATTCTACTGAATTCCATTGCATTCCATTCCATTCCATTCCTATCCATTCCATTCTACTCGGGTTGATTCCATTCCTTTCCATTCCATTTCATTCCATTCCATTCCATTCCGCTCTACTCGGGTTCATTCCATTCCATTCCATTCCATTTGATTGCATTCGATTCCATTCCGTTCCTTTCCGTTCTACTCGGGTCCATTTCATTCCATTCCATTCCATTCCATTCCGTTCTGTTCCATTCGATTCCATTCCATTCCATTGCAATCCATTCCATTCTACTCGGGTTGATTCCATTCCATTCCATTCCATTCCATTCCATTCCATTCCATTCCATTTCATTCCAGTCCATTCCATTCGATTCCCTTCCATTCCATTCCATTTCATTGCATTCCATTCCATTCCATTCCATTCCATTCCATTCCATTCCATTCCATTCCATTCCATTCCATTCCATTCGGTTCCATTCAATTCCATTCGATTCCATTCCATTTCAATCCATTCCATTCCGTTCCGTTCCGTTCCGTTCCTTTCCGTTCCGTTCTATTCGGGTTGATTCCATTCTATTCCACTCCATTCCATTCGATTCCATTCGATTCCATTCGATTCCATTCCATTCCATTCCATTCCATTCCATTCCACTCTATTCTATTGAATTCCATTCCATTCCATTCCATTAAATTCCTATCCATTTCATTCTACTCGGGTTGATTCCAATCCATTCCATTCCATTCCATTCCATTCCATTCCATTCCATTCCATTCCATTCCATTCCATTCGATTCCATTCCATTCCATTCCATTCCATTCCATTCCATTCGATTCCATTCCATTCCATTCTACTCGGGTTGATTTCTTTCCATTCCATTCCATTCCTTTCCATTGCCTTCCATTCCATTCCATTCGGTTCCATTCGATTCCATTCGATTCCATTCTATTCCACTCCATTCAATTCTATTCCATTCGATTCCATTCGATTCCATTCCGTTCCATTCCATTCCATTCCATTTCATTCTATTTCATTGAATTTCATTCCATTCCATTCCATTCCATTCCAGTCCATTCCATTCTACTCGGGTTGATTCCATTCCATTCCATTCCATTCCATTCCATTCCATTCCATTCCATTCCATTCCATTCCATTCCATTCCATTCGATTCCATTCCATTCCATTCCATTCCATTCCATTCCATTCGATTCCATTCCATTCCATTCCATTCGATTCCATTCCATTCCATTCCATTCCATTCCATTCCATTCCATTCCATTCGATTCCATTCGATTCGATTCCATTCCATTCCATTCCATTCCATTCCATTCCATTCCATTCCATTCCATTCCATTCCGTTCTACTCGGGTTCATTCCATTCCATTCCATTCCATTTCATTCCATTCTATTGCATTGAATTTCATTCCATTCCATTCCATTCCATTCCATTCCATTCCATTCCATTCCATTCCATTCCATTCCATTCCATTCCATTCCTTTCTACTCGGGTTGATTCCATTCCATTCCATTCCATTCCATTCTATTCCATTGAATTCCATTCCATTCCATACCATTCCATTCCATTCCATTCCATTCCATTCCATTCCATTCCATTCCATTCCATTGCATTCCGTTCTACTCGGGTTGATTCCATTCCATTCCATTCCATTCCATTCCATTCCATTCCATTCCATTCCATTCCATTCCATTCCATTCCATTCCATTTCGTTCAACTCGGGTTGATTCCATTCCATTCCATTCAATTCCATTCGATTCCATTCAATTCCATTCGATTCCATTCCATTCCATTCCGTTCCATTCCATTCCATTCCATTCCAATCCATTCCATTCTACTCGGGTTGATTCCATTCCATTCCATTCCATTCCATTCCATTCCATTCCATTCCATTCGGTTCCATTCGATTCCATTCGATTCCAATCCATTTCACTCCATTCCATTCCGTTCCGTTCCGTTCCGTTCCAGTCCGTTCCGTTCTATTCGGGTTCATTCCATTCTATTCCACTCCATTCCATTCAATTCCATTCGATTCCATTCGATTCCATTCCATTCCATTCCATTCCATTCCATTCCATTCCATTCCATTCCCTTCCATTCTATTCTATTGAATTCCATTCCATTCCATTCCATTCCATTCCTATCCATTCCATTCTACTCGGGTTGATTCCATTCCATTCCATTCCATTCCATTCCATTCCATTCCATTCCATTCCATTCCATTCCATTCCATTCCGTTCTACTCGGGTTCATTCCATTCCATTCCATTCCATCCCATTCCATTCCATTCCATTCCATTCCATTCCGTTCTACTCGGGTCCTTTCCATTCCATTCCATTCCATTCGATTCCCTTCAATTCCATTCGATTCCACTCCATTCCATTCCAATCCATTCCATTCTACTCGGGTTGATTCCATTCCATTGCATTCCATTCCATTCCATTCCATTCCAATCCATTCCATTCCTTTCTACTCGGGTTGATCCCATTCTATTCCATTCCATTCCATTCCATTCCATTCGATTCCATTCCATTCCATTCCATTTCATTTCATTCCATTCCATTCCATTGCATTCCATTCCATTCCATTCCATTCCAATCCATTCCATTCCTTTCTACTCGGGTTGATTGCATTCTATTCCATTCCATTCCATTCCATTCTATTCGATTCCATTCGATTCCACTCGATTCCATTCCATTCCATTCCATTCCATTCCATTCCGTTCTACTCGTGTTCATTCCATTCCATTGCATTCCATTCTACTGTATTCCATTGAATTCCATTCCATTCCATTCCATTCCATTCCATTCCTTTCCATTCCATTCCATTCCATTCCATTCCATTCCATTCCATTCCATTCCGTTCTACTCGGGTTGATTCCATTCCATTCCATTCCATTCCACTGAATTCCATTGCATTCCATTCCAATCCATTCCATTCCATTCCATTCCGTTCCATTACGTTCAACTCGGGTTGATTAGATTCCATTCCATTCCATTCCATTCGATTCCATTCCATTCCATTCCATTCCATTCCATTCCATTCCATTCCATTCCATTCCATTCCATTCCCTTCCATTCCGTTCCATTCGGTTCCATTCTATTCCATTCGATTCCATTCCATTTCAATCCATTCCATTCCGTTCCGTTCCGTTCCGTTCCTTTCCGTTCCGTTCTATTCGGGTTGATTCCATTCTATTCCACTCCATTCCATTCGATTCCATTCGATTCCATTCGATTCCATTCCATTCCATTCCATTCCATTCCATTCCATTCCATTCCATTCCATTCCACTCTATTCTATTGAATTCCATTCCATTCCATTCCATTAAATTCCTATCCATTTCATTCTACTCGGGTTGATTCCAATCCATTCCATTCCATTCCATTCCATTCCATTCCATTCCATTCCATTCCATTCCATTCCATTCGATTCCATTCCATTCCATTCCATTCCATTCCATTCCATTCCATTCGATTCCATTCCATTCCATTCTACTCGGGTTGATTTCTTTCCATTCCATTCCATTCCTTTCCATTGCCTTCCATTCCATTCCATTCGGTTCCATTCGATTCCATTCGATTCCATTCTATTCCACTCCATTCAATTCTATTCCATTCGATTCCATTCGATTCCATTCCGTTCCATTCCATTCCATTCCATTTCATTCTATTTCATTGAATTTCATTCCATTCCATTCCATTCCATTCCAGTCCATTCCATTCTACTCGGGTTGATTCCATTCCATTCCATTCCATTCCATTCCATTCCATTCCATTCCATTCCATTCCATTCCATTCCATTCGATTCCATTCCATTCCATTCCATTCCATTCCATTCCATTCGATTCCATTCCATTCCATTCCATTCGATTCCATTCCATTCCATTCCATTCCATTCCATTCCATTCCATTCCATTCGATTCCATTCGATTCGATTCCATTCCATTCCATTCCATTCCATTCCATTCCATTCCATTCCATTCCATTCCATTCCGTTCTACTCGGGTTCATTCCATTCCATTCCATTCCATTTCATTCCATTCTATTGCATTGAATTTCATTCCATTCCATTCCATTCCATTCCATTCCATTCCATTCCATTCCATTCCATTCCATTCCATTCCATTCCATTCCATTCCTTTCTACTCGGGTTGATTCCATTCCATTCCATTCCATTCCATTCTATTCCATTGAATTCCATTCCATTCCATACCATTCCATTCCATTCCATTCCATTCCATTCCATTCCATTCCATTCCATTCCATTGCATTCCGTTCTACTCAGGTTGATTCCATTCCATTCCATTCCATTCCATTCCATTCCATTCCATTCCATTCCATTCCATTCCATTCCATTCCATTCCATTTCGTTCAACTCGGGTTGATTCCATTCCATTCCATTCAATTCCATTCGATTCCATTCAATTCCATTCGATTCCATTCCATTCCATTCCGTTCCATTCCATTCCATTCCATTCCAATCCATTCCATTCTACTCGGGTTGATTCCATTCCATTCCATTCCATTCCATTCCATTCCATTCCATTCCATTCCATTCGGTTCCATTCGATTCCATTCGATTCCAATCCATTTCACTCCATTCCATTCCGTTCCGTTCCGTTCCGTTCCAGTCCGTTCCGTTCTATTCGGGTTCATTCCATTCTATTCCACTCCATTCCATTCAATTCCATTCGATTCCATTCGATTCCATTCCATTCCATTCCATTCCATTCCATTCCATTCCATTCCATTCCCTTCCATTCTATTCTATTGAATTCCATTCCATTCCATTCCATTCCATTCCTATCCATTCCATTCTACTCGGGTTGATTCCATTCCATTCCATTCCATTCCATTCCATTCCATTCCATTCCATTCCATTCCATTCCATTCCATTCCGTTCTACTCGGGTTCATTCCATTCCATTCCATTCCATCCCATTCCATTCCATTCCATTTCGTTCTACTCGGGTCCTTTCCATTCCATTCCATTCCATTCGATTCCCTTCAATTCCATTCGATTCCACTCCATTCCATTCCAATCCATTCCATTCTACTCGGGTTGATTCCATTCCATTGCATTCCATTCCATTCCATTCCATTCCAATCCATTCCATTCCTTTCTACTCGGGTTGATCCCATTCTATTCCATTCCATTCCATTCCATTCCATTCGATTCCATTCCATTCCATTCCATTTCATTTCATTCCATTCCATTCCATTGCATTCCATTCCATTCCATTCCATTCCAATCCATTCCATTCCTTTCTACTCGGGTTGATTGCATTCTATTCCATTCCATTCCATTCCATTCTATTCGATTCCATTCGATTCCACTCGATTCCATTCCATTCCATTCCATTCCATTCCATTCCGTTCTACTCGTGTTCATTCCATTCCATTGCATTCCATTCTACTGTATTCCATTGAATTCCATTCCATTCCATTCCATTCCATTCCATTCCTTTCCATTCCATTCCATTCCATTCCATTCCATTCCATTCCATTCCATTCCGTTCTACTCGGGTTGATTCCATTCCATTCCATTCCATTCCACTGAATTCCATTGCATTCCATTCCAATCCATTCCATTCCATTCCATTCCGTTCCATTACGTTCAACTCGGGTTGATTAGATTCCATTCCATTCCATTCCATTCGATTCCATTCCATTCCATTCCATTCCATTCCATTCCATTCCATTCCATTCCATTCCATTCCATTCCCTTCCATTCCGTTCCATTCGGTTCCATTCTATTCCATTCGATTCCATTCCATTTCAATCCATTCCATTCCGTTCCGTTCCGTTCCGTTCCTTTCCGTTCCGTTCTATTCGGGTTGATTCCATTCTATTCCACTCCATTCCATTCGATTCCATTCGATTCCATTCGATTCCATTCCATTCCATTCCATTCCATTCCATTCCATTCCATTCCATTCTATTCTATAGAATTCCATTCCATTCCATTCCATTAAATTCCTATCCATTTCATTCTACTCGGGTTGATTCCAATCCATTCCATTCCATTCCATTCCATTCCATTCCATTCCATTCCATTCCATTCCATTCCATTCGATTCCATTCGATTCCATTCCATTCCATTCCATTCCATTCCATTCCATTCCATTCCAATCCATTCCATTCTACTGGGGTTGATTCCATTCCATTCCATTCCATTTCTTTCCATTGCCTTCCATTCCATTCCATTCGGTTCCATTCGATTCCATTCGATTCCATTCTATTCCACTCCATTCAATTCTATTCCATTCGATTCCATTCGATTCCATTCCGTTCCGTTCCATTTCATTCTATTTCATTGAATTTCATTCCATTCCATTCCATTCCATTCCAATCCATTCCATTCTACTCGGGTTGATTCCATTCCATTCCATTCCATTCCATTCCGTTCCATTCTACTCAGGTTGATTCCATTCCATTCCATTCCATTCCATTCCATTCGATTCCATTCCATTCCTTTCCAATCCATTCCATTCTACTCGGGTTGATTGCATTCCATTCCATTCCATTCCATTCCAGTCCATTCCATTCAAATCAACTCCATTCCATTCCATTTCATTGCATTCCATTCTATTCCATTCCATTCCATTCCATTCCATTCCATTCCCTTCTACTTGGTTTGATTCCATTCCATTCCATTCCATTCCATTCCATTCAATTCCATTCGATTCCATTCAATTCCATTCGATTCCATTCCATTCCATTCCGTTCCATTCCATTCCATTCCATTCCAATCTTTCCATTCTACTCGGGTTGATTCCATTCCATTCCATTCCATTCCATTCCATTCCATTCCATTCGGTTCCATTCGATTCCATTCGATTCCATTCCATTTCACTCCATTCCATTCCGTTCCGTTCCGTTCCGTTCCAGTCCGTTTCGTTCTATTCGGGTTCATTCCATTCTATTCCACTCCATTCCATTCAATTCCATTCGATTCCATTCGATTCCATTCCATTCCATTCCATTCCATTCCATTCCATTCCCTTCCATTCTATTCTATTGATTTCCATTCCCTTCCATTCCATTCCATTCCTATCCATTCCATTCTACTCGGGTTGATTCCATTCCATTCCATTCCATTCCATTCCATTCCATTCCATTCCATTCCATTCCATTCCATTCCATTCCATTCCATTCCATTCCGTTCTACTCGGGTTCATTCCATTCCATTCCATTCCATCCCATTCCATTCCATTCCATTCCATTCCATTCCATTCCGTTCTACTCGGGTCCTTTCCATTCCATTCCATTCCATTCGATTCCCTTCAATTCCATTCGATTCCATTCCATTCCATTCCAATCCATTCCATTCTACTCGGGTTGATTCCATTCCATTGCATTCCATTCCATTCCATTCCATTCCATTCCATTCCATTCCTTTCTACTCGGGTTGATCCCATTCTATTCCATTCCATTCCATTCCATTCCATTCGATTCCATTCCATTCCATTCCATTTCATTGCATTCCATTCCATTCCATTCCATTCCATTCCATTCCATTCCATTCCATTCCATTCCTTTCTACTCGGGTTGATTGCATTCTATTCCATTCCATTCCATTCCATTCCATTCGATTCCATTCGATTCCATTCGATTCCATTCCATTCCATTCCATTCCATTCCATTCCGTTCTACTCGTGTTCATTCCATTCCATTGCATTCCATTCTATTGTATTCCATTGAATTCCATTCCATTCCATTCCATTCCATTCCTTTCCATTCCATTCCATTCCATTCCATTCCATTCCATTCCATTCCATTCCATTCCGTTCTACTCGGGTTGATTCCATTCCATTCCATTCCATTCCACTGAATTCCATTGCATTCCATTCCAATCCATTCCATTCCATTCCATTCCGTTCCATTACGTTCAACTCGGGTTGATTAGATTCCATTCCATTCCATTCCATTCGATTCCATTCCATTCCATTCCATTCCATTCCATTCCATTCCATTCCATTCCCTTCCATTCCCTTCCATTCCGTTCCATTCGGTTCCATTCGATTCCATTCGATTCCATTCCATTTCAATCCATTCCATTCCGTTCCGTTCCGTTCCGTTCCTTTCCGTTCCGCTCTATTCGGGTTGATTCCATTCTATTCCACTCCATTCCATTCGATTCCATTCGATTCCATTCCATTCCATTCCATTCCATTCCATTCCATTCCATTCCATTCTATTCTATAGAATTCCATTCCATTCCATTCCATTAAATTCCTATCCATTTCATTCTACTCGGGTTGATTCCAATCCATTCCATTCCATTCCATTCCATTCCATTCCATTCCATTCCATTCGATTCCATTCGATTCCATTCCATTCCATTCCATTCCATTCCATTCCATTCCAATCCATTACATTCTACTGGGGTTGATTCCATTCCATTCCATTCCATTTCTTTCCATTGCCTTCCATTCCATTCCACTCGGTTCCATTCGATTCCATTCGATTCCATTCTATTCCACTCCATTCAATTCTATTCCATTCGATTCCATTCGATTCCATTCCGTTCCGTTCCATTTCATTCTATTTCATTGAATTTCATTCCATTCCATTCCATTCCATTCCAATCCATTCCATTCTACTCGGGTTGATTCCATTCCATTCCATTCCATTCCATTCCGTTCCATTCTACTCGGGTTGATTCCATTCCATTCCATTCCATTCCATTCCATTCCATTCCATTCCATTCCATTCCATTCCATTCCATTCCATTCCATTCCATTCCATTCCATTCCATTCCATTCCATTCCATTCCATTCCATTGCATTCTACTCGGGTTGATTCCATTCCATTCCATTCCATTCCATTCCATTCCATTCCATTCCATTCCCTTCTATTCCATGCCATTCGTTTCCATTCGATTCAATTCGATTCCATTCCATTTCACTCCATTCCATTCCATTCCGTTCCATTCCGTTCCGTTCCGTTCCGTTCTATTCGGTTTGATTCCATTCTATTCCACTCCATTCCATTCGATTCCATTCGATTCCATTCCATTCCATTCCATTCCATTCCATTCCATTCCATTCCCTTCCATTCTATTCTATTGAATTCCATTGCATTCCATTCCATTCCATTCCTATCCATTCCATTCTACTCGGGTTGATTCCATTCCATTCCATTCCATCCCATTCCATTCCATTCCATTCCCTTCCATTCCGTTCTACTCCGGTTCATTCCATTCCATTCCATTCCATTCCAATCCATTCCATTCTACTCGGGTTGATTCCATTCCATTCCATTCCATTCCATTCCATTCCGTTCCATTCTACTCGGGTTGATTCCATTCCATTCCATTCCATTCCATTCCATTCCATTCCATTTCATTCCATTCCATTCCATTCCATTCCATTCCATTCCATTCCATTCGATTGCATTCGATTCCATTCCATTTCTTTCCATTCCATTCCATTCCATTCCATTCCATTCCATTCCTTTCCATTCCATTCCATTCTATTCCATTCGATTCCATTCCATTCCATTCCATTCGATTCCATTCAATTCCATTCCATTCCATTCCATTCCATTCCATTCCATTCCATTCCGTTCTACTCGGGTTCATTCCATTGCATTCCATTCCATTCCATTCTATTCCATTGAATTTCATTCCATTCCATTCCATTCCATTCCATTCCATTCCATTCCATTCCATTCCATTCTACTGGGGTTGATTCCATTCCTTTCCATTCCATTCCATTCCATTCCATTCCATTCCATTCGATTCCATTCGATTCCATTCGATTCCATTCCATTCCATTCCATTCCATTCCATTCCATTCCAATCCATTCCATTCTACTCGGGTTGATTCCATTCCATTCCATTCCATTCCATTCCATTCCATTCCCTTCCATTCCATTCCATTCGGTTCCATTCGATTCCATTCGATTCCATTCCATTTCACTCCATTCCATTCCATTCCGTTAAGTTCCGTTCTGTTCCGTTCCGTTCCGTTCTATTCGGGATGATTCCATTCTATTCCACTCCATTCCATTCGATTCCATTCGATTCCATTCCATTCCATTCCATTCCATTCCATTCCATTCCATTCCATTCCATTCCCTTCCATTCTATTCTACTGAATTCCATTGCATTCCATTCCATTCCATTCCTATCCATTCCATTCTACTCGGGTTGATTCCATTCCTTTCCATTCCATTTCATTCCATTCCATTCCATTCCGCTCTACTCGGGTTCATTCCATTCCATTCCATTCCATTTGATTGCATTCGATTCCATTCCATTCCATTCCGTTCTGTTCCATTCGATTCCATTCCATTCCTTTGCAATCCATTCCATTCTACTCGGGTTGATTCCATTCCATTCCATTCCATTCCATTCCATTCCATTCCATTCCATTTCATTCCAGTCCATTCCATTCGATTCCCTTCCATTCCATTCCATTTCATTGCATTCCATTCCATTCCATTCCATTCCATTCCATTCCATTCCATTCCATTCCATTCCATTCCATTCCATTCCATTCGGTTCCATTCAATTCCATTCGATTCCATTCCATTTCAATCCATTCCATTCCGTTCCGTTCCGTTCCGTTCCTTTCCGTTCCGTTCTATTCGGGTTGATTCCATTCTATTCCACTCCATTCCATTCGATTCCATTCGATTCCATTCGATTCCATTCCATTCCATTCCATTCCATTCCATTCCACTCTATTCTATTGAATTCCATTCCATTCCATTCCATTAAATTCCTATCCATTTCATTCTACTCGGGTTGATTCCAATCCATTCCATTCCATTCCATTCCATTCCATTCCATTCCATTCCATTCCATTCCATTCGATTCCATTCCATTCCATTCCATTCCATTCCATTCCATTCGATTCCATTCCATTCCATTCTACTCGGGTTGATTTCTTTCCATTCCATTCCATTCCTTTCCATTGCCTTCCATTCCATTCCATTCGGTTCCATTCGATTCCATTCGATTCCATTCTATTCCACTCCATTCAATTCTATTCCATTCGATTCCATTCGATTCCATTCCGTTCCATTCCATTCCATTCCATTTCATTCTATTTCATTGAATTTCATTCCATTCCATTCCATTCCATTCCAGTCCATTCCATTCTACTCGGGTTGATTCCATTCCATTCCATTCCATTCCATTCCATTCCATTCCATTCCATTCCATTCCATTCCATTCCATTCCATTCGATTCCATTCCATTCCATTCCATTCCATTCCATTCCATTCGATTCCATTCCATTCCATTCCATTCGATTCCATTCCATTCCATTCCATTCCATTCCATTCCATTCCATTCCATTCCATTCGATTCCATTCGATTCGATTCCATTCCATTCCATTCCATTCCATTCCATTCCATTCCATTCCATTCCATTCCGTTCAACTCGGGTTGATTCCATTCCATTCCATTCAATTCCATTCGATTCCATTCAATTCCATTCGATTCCATTCCATTCCATTCCGTTCCATTCCATTCCATTCCATTCCAATCCATTCCATTCTACTCGGGTTGATTCCATTCCATTCCATTCCATTCCATTCCATTCCATTCCATTCCATTCGGTTCCATTCGATTCCATTCGATTCCAATCCATTTCACTCCATTCCATTCCGTTCCGTTCCGTTCCGTTCCAGTCCGTTCCGTTCTATTCGGGTTCATTCCATTCTATTCCACTCCATTCCATTCAATTCCATTCGATTCCATTCGATTCCATTCCATTCCATTCCATTCCATTCCATTCCATTCCATTCCATTCCATTCCCTTCCATTCTATTCTATTGAATTCCATTCCATTCCATTCCATTCCATTCCTATCCATTCCATTCTACTCGGGTTGATTCCATTCCATTCCATTCCATTCCATTCCATTCCATTCCATTCCATTCCATTCCATTCCATTCCATTCCATTCCATTCCGTTCTACTCGGGTTCATTCCATTCCATTCCATTCCATCCCATTCCATTCCATTCCATTCCATTCCATTCCGTTCTACTCGGGTCCTTTCCATTCCATTCCATTCCATTCGATTCCCTTCAATTCCATTCGATTCCACTCCATTCCATTCCAATCCATTCCATTCTACTCGGGTTGATTCCATTCCATTGCATTCCATTCCATTCCATTCCATTCCAATCCATTCCATTCCTTTCTACTCGGGTTGATCCCATTCTATTCCATTCCATTCCATTCCATTCCATTCGATTCCATTCCATTCCATTCCATTTCATTTCATTCCATTCCATTCCATTGCATTCCATTCCATTCCATTCCATTCCAATCCATTCCATTCCTTTCTACTCGGGTTGATTGCATTCTATTCCATTCCATTCCATTCCATTCTGTTCGATTCCATTCGATTCCACTCGATTCCATTCCATTCCATTCCATTCCATTCCATTCCGTTCTACTCGTGTTCATTCCATTCCATTGCATTCCATTCTACTGTATTCCATTGAATTCCATTCCATTCCATTCCATTCCATTCCATTCCTTTCCATTCCATTCCATTCCATTCCATTCCATTCCATTCCATTCCATTCCGTTCTACTCGGGTTGATTCCATTCCATTCCATTCCATTCCACTGAATTCCATTGCATTCCATTCCAATCCATTCCATTCCATTCCATTCCGTTCCATTACGTTCAACTCGGGTTGATTAGATTCCATTCCATTCCATTCCATTCGATTCCATTCCATTCCATTCCATTCCATTCCATTCCATTCCATTCCATTCCATTCCATTCCATTCCCTTCCATTCCGTTCCATTCGGTTCCATTCTATTCCATTCGATTCCATTCCATTTCAATCCATTCCATTCCGTTCCGTTCCGTTCCGTTCCTTTCCGTTCCGTTCTATTCGGGTTGATTCCATTCTATTCCACTCCATTCCATTCGATTCCATTCGATTCCATTCGATTCCATTCCATTCCATTCCATTCCATTCCATTCCATTCCATTCCATTCTATTCTATAGAATTCCATTCCATTCCATTCCATTAAATTCCTATCCATTTCATTCTACTCGGGTTGATTCCAATCCATTCCATTCCATTCCATTCCATTCCATTCCATTCCATTCCATTCCATTCCATTCCATTCCATTCGATTCCATTCGATTCCATTCCATTCCATTCCATTCCATTCCATTCCATTCCATTCCAATCCATTCCATTCTACTGGGGTTGATTCCATTCCATTCCATTCCATTTCTTTCCATTGCCTTCCATTCCATTCCATTCGATTCCATTCCATTCCATTCCATTCCACTCCAATCCATTCCATTCTACTCGGGTTGATTTCTTTCCATTCCATTCCATTCCTTTCCATTGCCTTCCATTCCATTCCATTCGGTTCCATTCGATTCCATTCGATTCCATTCTATTCCACTCCATTCAATTCTATTCCATTCGATTCCATTCGATTCCATTCCGTTCCATTCCATTCCATTCCATTTCATTCTATTTCATTGAATTTCATTCCATTCCATTCCATTCCATTCCATTCCGTTCAACTCGGGTTGATTCCATTCTATTCCACTCCATTCCATTCTATTCCATTCAATTCCACTCGATTCCATTCCATTCCATTCCATTCCATTCCATTCCATTTCAATCCATTCCATTCTACTCGGGTTGATTCCATTCCATTCCATTCAATTCCATTCCATTCCATTCCATTCCATTCCATTCTATTCCCTTCCATTCCGTTCCATTCGGTTCCATTCGATTCCATTCGATTCCATTCCATTTCAATCCATTCCATACCATTCCGTTCCATTCCGTTCCTTTCCGTTCCGTTATATTCGGGTTGATTCCATTCTATTCCACTCCATTCCATTCGATTCCATTCGATTCCATTCGATTCCATTCCATTCCATTCCATTCCATTCCATTCCATTCCATTCCATTCTATTCTATTGAATTCCATTCCATTCCATTCCATTCAATTCCTATCCATTCCATTCTACTCGGGTTGATTCCATTCCATTCCATTCCATTCCATTCCATTCCATTCCATTCCATTCCATTCCATTCCATTCCATTCGATTCCATTCCATTCCATTCCATTCCATTCCATTCCAATCCATTCTATTCTACTCGGGTTGATTCCATTCCATTCCATTCCATTCCTTTCCATTGCCTTCCATTCCATTCCATTCGGTTCCATTCGATTCAATACGATTCCATTCTATTCCACTCCATTCAATTCTATTCCATTCGATTCCATTCGATTCCATTCCATTCCATTCCATTTGATTCTATTTCATTGAATTTCATTCCATTCCATTCCATTCCATTCCAATCCATTCCATTCTACTCGGGTTGATTCCATTCCATTCCATTCCATTCCATTCCATTCCATTCCATTCCATTCGATTCCATTCGATTCCATTCCATTCCATTCCATTCCATTCCATTCCATTCCATTCCATTCCATTCCATTCCATTCCATTCCATTCCATTCCATTCCATTCCATTCCGTTCTACTCGGGTTCATTCCATTCCATTCCATTCCATTCCATTCTATTGCATTCCATTCCCTTCCTTTCTATTCTGTTGAATTCCATTCCATTCCATTCCATTCGATTCCATTCCATTCCATTCCATTCCATTCCATTCCATTCCTATCCATTCCATTCTACTCGGGTTGATTCCATTCCATTCCATTCCATTCCATTCCATTCCATTCCATTCCATTCCATTCCATTCCATTCCATTCCGTTCTACTCGGGTTCATTCCATTCCATTCCATTCCATTCCGTTCTACTCGGGTTCATTCCATTCAATTCCATTCCATTCCATTCCATTCCATTCCATTCCATTCCATTCCGTTCTACTCGGGTCCTTTCCATTCCATTCCATTCCATTCGATTCCCTTCCATTCCATTCGATTCCATTCCATTCCATTCCAATCCATTCCATTCTACTCGGGTTGATTCCATTCCATTGCATTCCATTCCATTCCATTCCATTGCATTCCATTCCATTCCATTCCTTTCTACTCGGGTTGATTCCATTCTATTCCATTCCATTCCATTCGATTCCATTCGATTCCATTCCATTCCATTCCATTTCATTGCATTCCATTCTATTCCATTCCATTCCATTCCATTCCATTCCATTCCATTCCATTCCATTCCATTCCATTCCATTCCATTCCATTCCTTTCTACTCGGGTTAATTCCATTCTATTCCATTCCATTCCATTCGTTTCCATTCGATTCCATTCGATTCCATTCCATTCCATTCCATTCCATTCCATTCCGTTCTACTCGGGTTCATTCCATTCCATTGCATTCCATTCTATTGTATTGCATTGAATTCCATTCCATTCCATTCAATTCCATTCCATTCCTTTCCATTCCATTCCATTCCATTCCATTCCATTCCATTCCATTCCATTCCATTCCTTTCCATTCCGTTCTACTCGGGTTGATTCCATTCCATTCCATTCCATTCCACTGAATTCCATTCCATTCCATTCCAATCCATTCCATTCCATTCCATTATATTCCATTCCGTTCAACTCGGGTTGATTCCATTCCATTCCATTCCATTCCATTCCATTCCATTCCATTCCATTCCATTCCAATCCATTCCATTCTACTCGGGTTGATTCCATTCCATTCCATTCCATTCCATTCCATTCCCTTGCATTCCGTTCCATTCGGTTCCATTCGATTCCATTCGATTCCATTCCATTTCAATCCATTCCATTCCGTTCTGTTCCGTTCTGTTCCTTTCCGTTCCTTTCTATTCGGGTTGATTCCATTCTATTCCACTCCATTCCATTCGATTCCATTCGATTCCATTCGATACCATTCCATTCCATTCCATTCCATTCCATTCCATTCCATTCCATTCTATTCTATTGATTTCCATTCCATTCCATTCCATTAAATTCCTATCCACTTCATTCTACTCGGGTTGATTCCAATCCATTCCATTCCATTCCATTCCATTCCATTCCATTCCATTCCATTCCATTCCATTCGATTCCATTCCATTCCATTCCATTCCAATCCATTCCATTCTACTCGGGTTGATTCCATTCCATTCCATTCCATTCCTTTCCATTGCCTTCCATTCCATTCCATTCCATTCCATTCCAATCCATTCCATTCTACTCGGGTTGATTCCATTCCATTCCATTCCATTCCTTTCCATTGCCTTCCATTCCATTCCATTCGGTTCCATTCGATTCCATTCGATTCCATTCTATTCCACTCCATTCAATTCTATTCCATTCGATTCCATTCGATTCCATTCCGTTCCATTCCATTCCGTTCCATATCATTTTATTTCATTGAATTTCATTCCATTCCATTCCATTCCATTCCAATCCATTCCATTCTACTCGGGTTGATTCCATTCCATTCCATTCCAATCCATTCCATTCCGTTCCATTCTACTCGGGTTGATTCCATTCCATTCCATTCCATTCCATTCCATTCCATTCCATTCCATTCCATTCCATTCCAAAACATTCCATTCGATTCCATTCCATTCCATTCCACTCCATTCCATTCCATTCCATTCCATTCCATTCCATTCCATTCCATTCCATTCGATTCCATTCGATTTCATTCGATTCCATTCCATTCCATTCCATTCCATTCCATTCCATTCCATTCCATTCCATTCCTTTCCATTCCATTCCATTCTATTCCATTCGATTCCATTCCATTCCATTCCATTCCATTCCATTCGATTCCATTCCATTCCATTCCATTTCATTCCATTCCATTCCATTCCATTCCGTTCTACTCGGGTTCATTCCATTGCATTCCATTCCATTCCATTCTATTCCATTGAATTTCATTCCATTCCATTCCATTCCATTCCATTCCATTCCATTCCATTCTACTGGGGTTGATTCCATTCCATTCCATTCCATTCCATTCCATTCCATTCCATTCCATTCCATTCCATTCGATTCCATTCGATTCCATTCCATTCCATTCCATTTCATTCCATTCCAATCCATTCCATTCTACTCGGGATGATTCCATTCCATTCCATTCCATTCCATTCCATTCCATTCCATTCCATTCCCTTCCATTCCATTCCATTCGGTTCCATTCGATTCCATTCGATTCCATTCCATTTCACTCCATTCCATTCCATTCCGTTAAGTTCCGTTCTGTTCGGTTCCGTTCCGTTCTATTCGGGATGATTCCATTCTATTCCACTCCATTCCATTCGATTCCATTCGATTCCATTCCATTCCATTCCATTCCATTCCATTCCATTCCATTCCATTCCATTCCATTCCCTTCCATTCTATTCTATTGAATTCCATTGCATTCCATTCCATTCCATTCCTATCCATTCCATTCTACTCGGGTTGATTCCATTCCTTTCCATTCCATTTCATTCCATTCCATTCCATTCCGCTCTACTCGGGTTCATTCCATTCCATTCCATTCCATTTGATTGCATTCGATTCCATTCCATTCCTTTCCGTTCTACTCGGGTCCATTCCATTCCATTCCATTCCATTCCATTCCAGTCCATTCCATTCGATTCCATTCCATTCCATTCCATTCCATTGCATTCCATTCCATTCCATTCCATTCCATTCCATTCCCTTCCATTCCGTTCCATTCGGTTCCATTCGATTCCATTCGATTCCATTCCATTTCAATCCATTCCATTCCGTTCCGTTCCGTTCCGTTCCTTTCCGTTCCGTTCTATTCGGGTTGATTCCATTCTATTCCACTCCATTCCATTCGATTCCATTCGATTCCATTCCATTCCATTCCATTCCATTCCATTCCATTCCATTCCATTCTATTCTATTGAATTCCATTCCATTCCATTCAATTAAATTCTTATCCATTTCATTCTACTCGGGTTGATTCCAATCCATTCCATTCCATTCCATTCCATTCCATTCCATTCCATTCCATTCCATTCGATTCCATTCCATTCCATTCCATTCGATTCCATTCCATTCCATTCCATTCCATTCCATTCCATTCCATTCCAATCCATTCCATTCTACTCGGGTTGATTCCATTCCATTCCATTCCATTCCTTTCCATTGCCTTCCATTCCATTCCATTCGGTTCCATTCGATTCCATTCGATTCCATTCTATTCCACTCCATTCAATTCTATTCCATTCGATTCCATTCGATTCCATTCCGTTCCATTCCATTCCATTCCATTTCATTCTATTTCATTGAATTTCATTCCATTCCATTCCATTCCATTCCAATCCATTCCATTCTACTCGGGTTGATTCCATTCCATTCCATTCCATTCCATTCCGTTCCATTCTACCCGGGTTGATTCCATTCCATTCCATTCCATTCCATTCCATTCCATTCCATTCCATTCCATTCCATTCCATTCGATTCCATTCCATTCCATTCCACTCCATTCCATTCCATTCGATTCCATTCGATTGCATTCGATTCCATTCCATTCCATTCCATTCGATTCCATTCGATTGCATTCGATTCCATTCCATTCCATTCCATTCCATTGCATTCCATTCCATTCCATTCCATTCCATTCCATTCCATTCTATTCCATTCGATTCCATTCCATTCCATTCCATTCGATTCCATTCGATTCCATTCGATTGCATTCGATTCCATTCCATTCCATTCCATTCCATTGCATTCCATTCCATTCCATTCCATTCCATTCCATTCCATTCTATTCCATTGAATTCCATTCCATTCCATTCCATTCCATTCTATTCCATTCCATTCCATTCCATTCCATTCTACTGGGGTTGATTCCATTCCATTCCATTCCATTCCAATCCATTCCATTCCATTCCATTCCATTCGATTCCATTCGATTCCATTCCATTCCATTCCATTCCATTCCATTCCAATCCATTCCATTCTACTCGGGTTGATTCCATTCCATTCCATTCCATTCCATTCCATTCCATTCCCTTCCATTCCATTCCATTCGGTTCCATTCGATTCCATTCGATTCCATTCCATTTCACTCCATTCCATTCCATTCCGTTAAGTTCCGTTCTGTTCCGTTCCGTTCCGTTCTATTCGGGTTGATTCCATTCTATTCCACTCCATTCCATTCGATTCCATTCGATTCCATTCCATTCCATTCCATTCCATTCCATTCCCTTCCATTCTATTCTATTGAATTCCATTGCATTCCATTCCATTCCATTCCTATCCATTCCATTCTACTCGGGTTGATTCCATTCCTTTCCATTCCATTTCATTCCATTCCATTCCATTCCGCTCTACTCGGGTTCATTCCATTCCATTCCATTCCATTCCATTTGATTCCATTCGATTCCATTCCATTCCTTTCCGTTCTACTCAGGTCCATTCCATTCCATTCCATTCCATTCCATTCCATTCCGTTCTGTTCCATTCGATTCCATTCCATTCCATTCCAATCCGTTCCATTCTACTCGGGTTGATTCCATTCCATTCCATGCCATTCCATTCCATTCCATTCCATTCCATTCCATTTCATTCCAGTCCATTCCATTCGATTCCATTCCATTCCATTCCATTTCATTGCATTCCATTCCATTCCATTCCATTCCATTCCATTCCATTCCATTCCATTCCATTCCAGTCCATTCCATTCCATTCCATTCTACTGGGGTTGATTCCATTCCATTCCATTCCATTCCAATCCATTCCATTCCATTCCATTCCATTCCATTCCATTCGATTCCATTCCATTCCATTCCATTCCATTCCATTCCAATCCATTCCATTCTACTCGGGTTGATTCCATTCCATTCCATTCCATTCCATTCCATTCCATTCCATTCCCTTCCATTCCATTCCATTCGGTTCCATTCGATTCCATTCGATTCCATTCCATTTCACTCCATTCCATTCCATTCCGTTAAGTTCCGTTCTGTTCCGTTCCGTTCCGTTCTATTCGGGTTGATTCCATTCTATTCCACTCCATTCCATTCGATTCCATTCGATTCCATTCCATTCCATTCCATTCCATTCCATTCCCTTCCATTCTATTCTATTGAATTCCATTGCATTCCATTCCATTCCATTCCTATCCATTCCATTCTACTCGGGTTGATTCCATTCCTTTCCATTCCATTTCATTCCATTCCATTCCATTCCGCTCTACTCGGGTTCATTCCATTCCATTCCATTCCATTTGATTCCATTCGATTCCATTCCATTCCTTTCCGTTCTACTCAGGTCCATTCCATTCCATTCCATTCCATTCCATTCCATTCCGTTCTGTTCCTTTCGATTCCATTCCATTCCATTCCAATCCGTTCCATTCTACTCGGGTTGATTCCATTCCATTCCATGCCATTCCATTCCATTCCATTCCATTCCGTTCCATTTCATTCCAGTCCATTCCATTCGATTCCATTCCATTCCATTCCATTTCATTGCATTGCATTCCATTCCATTCCATTCCATTCCATTCCATTCCATTCCATTCCATTCCATTCCATTCCGTTCCATTCCATTCCTTTCTACTCGGGTTGATTCCATTCTATTCCATTCCATTCCATTCCATTCCATTCCATTCCATTCCATTCCATTCCATTCCATTCCATTCCATTCCATTCCATTCCGTTCTACTCGGGTTGATTCCATTCCATTCCATTCCATTCCGTTGAATTCCATTCCATTCCATTCCATTCCAATCCATTCCATTCCATTCCATTCCATTCCAATCCATTCCGTTCAACTCGGGTTGATTCCATTCCATTCCATTCCATTCCATTCCATTCCATTCCATTGAATTCCATTCGATTCCATTCCATTCCATTCCATTCCATTCCATTCCATTCCAATCCATTCCATTCTACTCGGGTTGATTCCATTCCATTCCATTCCATTCCATTCCATTCCATTCCATTCCATTCCATTCCATTCCATTCCATTCCCTTCCATTCCGTTCCATTCTGTTCCATTCGATTCCATTCGATTCCATTCCATTTCAATCCATTCCGTTCCGTTCCGTTCCGTTCCGTTCCTTTCCGTTCCGTTCTATTCGGGTTGATTCCATTCTATTCCACTCCATTCCATTCGATTCCATTCGATTCCATTCGATTCCATTCCATTCCATTCCATTCCATTCCATTCCATTCCATTCCATTCCATTCCATTCGTTTCCATTCCATTCCATTCCATTCCATTCCATTCCATTCCATTCCATTCCATTCCATTCCATTGCATTCTACTCGGGTTGATTCCATTCCATTCCATTCCATTCCATTCCATTCCATTCCCTTCTATTCCATGCCATTCGTTTCCATTCGATTCAATTCGATTCCATTCCATTTCACTCCATTCCATTCCATTCCGTTCCGTTCCGTTCCGTTCCGTTCCGTTCTATTCGGTTTGATTCCATTCTATTCCACTCCATTCCATTCGATTCCATTCGATTCCATTCCATTCCATTCCATTCCATTCCATTCCCTTCCATTCTATTCTATTGAATTCCATTGCATTCCATTCCATTCCATTCCTATCCATTCCATTCTACTCGGGTTGATTCCATTCCATTCCATTCCATCCCATTCCATTCCATTCCATTCCCTTCCATTCCGTTCTACTCCGGTTCATTCCATTCCATTCCATTCCATTCCAATCCATTCCATTCTACTCGGGTTGATTCCATTCCATTCCATTCCATTCCATTCCATTCCGTTCCATTCTACTCGGGTTGATTCCATTCCATTCCATTCCATTCCATTCCATTTCATTCCATTCCATTCCATTCCATTCCATTCGATTCCATTCGATTGCTTTCGATTCCATTCAATTTCTTTCCATTCCATTCCATTCCATTCCATTCCATTCCATTCCTTTCCATTCCATTCCATTCTATTCCATTCGATTCCATTCCATTCCATTCCATTCGATTCCATTCAATTCCATTCCATTCCATTCCATTCCATTCCATTCCATTCCATTCCGTTCTACTCGGGTTCATTCCATTGCATTCCATTCCATTCCATTCTATTCCATTGAATTTCATTCCATTCCATTCCATTCCATTCCATTCCATTCCATTCCATTCCATTCCATTCCATTCTACTGGGGTTGATTCCATTCCATTCCATTCCATTCCATTCGATTCCATTCGATTCCATTCGATTCCATTCCATTCCATTCCATTCCATTCCATTCCATTCCAATCCATTCCATTCTACTCGGGTTGATTCCATTCCATTCCATTCCATTCCATTCCATTCCATTCCATTCCCTTCCATTCCATTTCATTCGGTTCCATTCGATTCCATTCGATTCCATTCCATTTCACTCCATTCCATTCCATTCCGTTAAGTTCCGTTCTGTTCCGTTCCGTTCCGTTCTATTCGGGATGATTCCATTCTATTCCACTCCATTCCATTCGATTCCATTCGATTCCATTCCATTCCATTCCATTCCATTCCATTCCATTCCATTCCATTCCCTTCCATTCTATTCTACTGAATTCCATTGCATTCCATTCCATTCCATTCCTATCCATTCCATTCTACTCGGGTTGATTCCATTCCTTTCCATTCCATTTCATTCCATTCCATTCCATTCCGCTCTACTCGGGTTCATTCCATTCCATTCCATTCCATTTGATTGCATTCGATTCCATTCCGTTCCTTTCCGTTCTACTCGGGTCCATTACATTCCATTCCATTCCATTCCATTCCGTTCTGTTCCATTCGATTCCATTCCATTCCATTGCAATCCATTCCATTCTACTCGGGTTGATTCCATTCCATTCCATTCCATTCCATTCCATTCCATTCCATTCCTTTCCATTTCATTCCAGTCCATTCCATTCGATTCCCTTCCATTCCATTCCATTTCATTGCATTCCATTCCATTCCATTCCATTCCATTCCATTCCATTCCATTCCATTCCATTCCGTTCCATTCGGTTCCATTCAATTCCATTCGATTCCATTCCATTTCAATCCATTCCATTCCGTTCCGTTCCGTTCCGTTCCTTTCCGTTCCGTTCTATTCGGGTTGATTCCATTCTATTCCACTCCATTCCATTCGATTCCATTCGATTCCATTCCATTCCATTCCATTCCATTCCATTCCATTCCATTCCATTCCACTCTATTCTATTGAATTCCATTCCATTCCATTCCATTAAATTCCTATCCATTTCATTCTACTCGGGTTGATTCCAATCCATTCCATTCCATTCCATTCCATTCCATTCCATTCCATTCCATTCCATTCGATTCCATTCCATTCCATTCCATTCCATTCGATTCCATTCCATTCCATTCTACTCGGGTTGATTTCTTTCCATTCCATTCCATTCCTTTCCATTGCCTTCCATTCCATTCCATTCGGTTCCATTCGATTCCATTCGATTCCATTCTATTCGACTCCATTCAATTCTATTCCATTCGATTCCATTCGATTCCATTCCGTTCCATTCCATTCCATTCCATTTCATTCTATTTCATTGAATTTCATTCCATTCCATTCCATTCCATTCCAGTCCATTCCATTCTACTCGGGTTGATTCCATTCCATTCCATTCCATTCCATTCCATTCCATTCCATTCCATTCCATTCCATTCCATTCCATTCCATTCGATTCCATTCGATTCCATTCCATTCCATTCCATTCCATTCCATTCCATTCGATTCCATTCCATTCCATTCCATTCGATTCCATTCCATTCCATTCCATTCCATTCCATTCCATTCCATTCCATTCGATTCCATTCGATTCGATTCCATTCCATTCCATTCCATTCCATTCCAGTCCATTCCATTCCATTCCGTTCTACTCGGGTTCATTCCATTCCATTCCATTCCATTTCATTCCATTCTATTGCATTGAATTTCATTCCATTCCATTCCATTCCATTCCATTCCATTCCATTCCATTCCATTCCATTCCATTCCTTTCTACTCGGGTTGATTCCATTCCATTCCATTCCATTCCATTCTATTCCATTGAATTCCATTCCATTCCATACCATTCCATTCCATTCCATTCCATTCCATTCCATTCCATTCCATTCCATTGCATTCCGTTCTACTCGGGTTGATTCCATTCCATTCCATTCCATTCCATTCCATTCCATTCCATTCCATTCCATTCCATTCCATTCCATTCCATTCCATTTCGTTCAACTCGGGTTGATTCCATTCCATTCCATTCAATTCCATTCGATTCCATTCAATTCCATTCGATTCCATTCCATTCCATTCCGTTCCATTCCATTCCATTCCATTCCAATCCATTCCATTCTACTCGGGTTGATTCCATTCCATTCCATTCCATTCCATTCCATTCCATTCCATTCCATTCGGTTCCATTCGATTCCATTCGATTCCAATCCATTTCACTCCATTCCATTCCGTTCCGTTCCGTTCCGTTCCAGTCCGTTCCGTTCTATTCGGGTTCATTCCATTCTATTCCACTCCATTCCATTCAATTCCATTCGATTCCATTCGATTCCATTCCATTCCATTCCATTCCATTCCATTCCATTCCATTCCCTTCCATTCTATTCTATTGAATTCCATTCCATTCCATTCCATTCCATTCCTATCCATTCCATTCTACTCGGGTTGATTCCATTCCATTCCATTCCATTCCATTCCATTCCATTCCATTCCATTTCATTCCAGTCCATTCCATTCGATTCCATTCCATTCCATTCCATTTCATTGCATTCCATTCCATTCCATTCCATTCCATTCCATTCCATTCCATTCCATTCCATTCCCTTCCATTCTATTCTATTGAATTCCATTCCATTCCATTCCATTCCATTCCAATCCGTTCCATTCTACTCGGGTTGATTCCATTCCATTCCATGCCATTCCATTCCATTCCATTCCATTCCATTCCATTCCATTTCATTCCAGTCCATTCCATTCGATTCCATTCCATTCCATTCCATTTCATTGCATTCCATTCCATTCCATTCCATTCCATTCCATTCCATTCCATTCCATTCCATTCCATTCCATTCCATTCTACTCGGGTTGATTCCATTCCATTCCATTCCACTCCATTCCATTCCATTCCATTCCATTCCATTCCATTCCATTCCATTCCATTCCATTCTATTCCATTCGATTCCATTCCATTCCATTCCCTTCGATTCCATTCTATTCCATTCCATTCCATTCCATTCCATTCCATTCCATTCCATTCCATTCCATTCCATTCCATTCCATTCCGTTCTACTCGGGTTGATTCCATTCCATTCCATTCCATTCCGTTGAATTCCATTCCATTCCATTCCATTCCAATCCATTCCATTCCATTCCATTCCATTCCAATCCATTCCGTTCAACTCGGGTTGATTCCATTCCATTCCATTCCATTCCATTCCATTCCATTCCATTCCATGGAATTCCATTCGATTCCATTCCATTCCATTCCATTCCATTCCATTCCATTCCATTCCATTCCATTCCATTCCATTCCAATCCATTCCATTCTACTCGGGTTGATTCCATTCCATTCCATTCCATTCCATTCCATTCCATTCCATTCCATTCCATTCCGTTCCATTCCGTTCCATTCGATTCCATTCGATTCCATTCCATTTCAATCCATTCCATTCCGTTCCGTTCCGTTCCGTTCCTTTCCGTTCCGTTCTATTCGGGTTGATTCCATTCTATTCCACTCCATTCCATTCGATTCCATTCGATTCCATTCGATTCCATTCCATTCCATTCCATTCCATTCCATTCCATTCCATTCCATTCCATTCCATTCCATTCCATTCGTTTCCATTCCATTCCATTCCATTCCATTCCATTCCATTCCATTCCATTCCATTCCATTCCATTCCATTCCATTGCATTCTACTCGGGTTGATTCCATTCCATTCCATTCCATTCCATTCCATTCCATTCCATTCCATTCCATTCCCTTCTATTCCATGCCATTCGTTTCCATTCGATTCAATTCGATTCCATTCCATTTCACTCCATTCCATTCCATTCCATTCCATTCCATTCCATTCCATTCCATTCCATTGCATTCTACTCGGGTTGATTCCATTCCATTCCATTCCATTCCATTCCATTCCATTCCATTCCATTCCATTCCCTTCTATTCCATGCCATTCGTTTCCATTCGATTCAATTCGATTCCATTCCATTTCACTCCATTCCATTCCATTCCGTTCCGTTCCGTTCCGTTCCGTTCCGTTCTATTCGGTTTGATTCCATTCTATTCCACTCCATTCCATTCGATTCCATTCGATTCCATTCCATTCCATTCCATTCCATTCCATTCCATTCCCTTCCATTCTATTCTATTGAATTCCATTGCATTCCATTCCATTCCATTCCTATCCATTCCATTCTACTCGGGTTGATTCCATTCCATTCCATTCCATCCCATTCCATTCCATTCCATTCCCTTCCATTCCGTTCTACTCCGGTTCATTCCATTCCATTCCATTCCATTCCAATCCATTCCATTCTACTCGGGTTGATTCCATTCCATTCCATTCCATTCCATTCCATTCCGTTCCATTCTACTCGGGTTGATTCCATTCCATTCCATTCCATTCCATTCCATTCCATTCCATTTCATTCCATTCCATTCCATTCCATTCCATTCCATTCCATTCCATTCGATTGCATTCGATTCCATTCCATTTCTTTCCATTCCATTCCATTCCATTCCATTCCATTCCATTCCTTTCCATTCCATTCCATTCTATTCCATTCGATTCCATTCCATTCCATTCCATTCGATTCCATTCAATTCCATTCCATTCCATTCCATTCCATTCCATTCCATTCCATTCCGTTCTACTCGGGTTCATTCCATTGCATTCCATTCCATTCCATTCTATTCCATTGAATTTCATTCCATTCCATTCCATTCCATTCCATTCCATTCCATTCCATTCCATTCCATTCTACTGGGGTTGATTCCATTCCTTTCCATTCCATTCCATTCCATTCCATTCCATTCCATTCGATTCCATTCGATTCCATTCGATTCCATTCCATTCCATTCCATTCCATTCCATTCCATTCCAATCCATTCCATTCTACTCGGGTTGATTCCATTCCATTCCATTCCATTCCATTCCATTCCATTCCCTTCCATTCCATTCCATTCGGTTCCATTCGATTCCATTCGATTCCATTCCATTTCACTCCATTCCATTCCATTCCGTTAAGTTCCGTTCTGTTCCGTTCCGTTCCGTTGTATTCGGGATGATTCCATTCTATTCCACTCCATTCCATTCGATTCCATTCGATTCCATTCCATTCCATTCCATTCCATTCCATTCCATTCCATTCCATTCCATTCCCTTCCATTCTATTCTACTGAATTCCATTGCATTCCATTCCATTCCATTCCTATCCATTCCATTCTACTCGGGTTGATTCCATTCCTTTCCATTCCATTTCATTCCATTCCATTCCATTCCGCTCTACTCGGGTTCATTCCATTCCATTCCATTCCATTTGATTGCATTCGATTCCATTCCGTTCCTTTCCGTTCTACTCGGGTCCATTCCATTCCATTCCATTCCATTCCATTCCGTTCTGTTCCATTCGATTCCATTCCATTCCATTGCAATCCATTCCATTCTACTCGGGTTGATTCCATTCCATTCCATTCCATTCCATTCCATTCCATTCCATTCCATTTCATTCCAGTCCATTCCATTCGATTCCCTTCCATTCCATTCCATTTCATTGCATTCCATTCCATTCCATTCCATTCCATTCCATTCCATTCCATTCCATTCCATTCCATTCCATTCCATTCGGTTCCATTCAATTCCATTCGATTCCATTCCATTTCAATCCATTCCATTCCGTTCCGTTCCGTTCCGTTCCTTTCCGTTCCGTTCTATTCGGGTTGATTCCATTCTATTCCACTCCATTCCATTCGATTCCATTCGATTCCATTCGATTCCATTCCATTCCATTCCATTCCATTCCATTCCACTCTATTCTATTGAATTCCATTCCATTCCATTCCATTAAATTCCTATCCATTTCATTCTACTCGGGTTGATTCCAATCCATTCCATTCCATTCCATTCCATTCCATTCCATTCCATTCCATTCCATTCCATTCCATTCGATTCCATTCCATTCCATTCCATTCCATTCCATTCCATTCGATTCCATTCCATTCCATTCTACTCGGGTTGATTTCTTTCCATTCCATTCCATTCCTTTCCATTGCCTTCCATTCCATTCCATTCGGTTCCATTCGATTCCATTCGATTCCATTCTATTCCACTCCATTCAATTCTATTCCATTCGATTCCATTCGATTCCATTCCGTTCCATTCCATTCCATTCCATTTCATTCTATTTCATTGAATTTCATTCCATTCCATTCCATTCCATTCCAGTCCATTCCATTCTACTCGGGTTGATTCCATTCCATTCCATTCCATTCCATTCCATTCCATTCCATTCCATTCCATTCCATTCCATTCCATTCGATTCCATTCCATTCCATTCCATTCCATTCCATTCCATTCGATTCCATTCCATTCCATTCCATTCGATTCCATTCCATTCCATTCCATTCCATTCCATTCCATTCCATTCCATTCGATTCCATTCGATTCGATTCCATTCCATTCCATTCCATTCCATTCCATTCCATTCCATTCCATTCCATTCCATTCCGTTCTACTCGGGTTCATTCCATTCCATTCCATTCCATTTCATTCCATTCTATTGCATTGAATTTCATTCCATTCCATTCCATTCCATTCCATTCCATTCCATTCCATTCCATTCCATTCCATTCCATTCCATTCCATTCCTTTCTACTCGGGTTGATTCCATTCCATTCCATTCCATTCCATTCTATTCCATTGAATTCCATTCCATTCCATACCATTCCATTCCATTCCATTCCATTCCATTCCATTCCATTCCATTCCATTCCATTGCATTCCGTTCTACTCGGGTTGATTCCATTCCATTCCATTCCATTCCATTCCATTCCATTCCATTCCATTCCATTCCATTCCATTCCATTCCATTCCATTTCGTTCAACTCGGGTTGATTCCATTCCATTCCATTCAATTCCATTCGATTCCATTCAATTCCATTCGATTCCATTCCATTCCATTCCGTTCCATTCCATTCCATTCCATTCCAATCCATTCCATTCTACTCGGGTTGATTCCATTCCATTCCATTCCATTCCATTCCATTCCATTCCATTCCATTCGGTTCCATTCGATTCCATTCGATTCCAATCCATTTCACTCCATTCCATTCCGTTCCGTTCCGTTCCGTTCCAGTCCGTTCCGTTCTATTCGGGTTCATTCCATTCTATTCCACTCCATTCCATTCAATTCCATTCGATTCCATTCGATTCCATTCCATTCCATTCCATTCCATTCCATTCCATTCCATTCCATTCCCTTCCATTCTATTCTATTGAATTCCATTCCATTCCATTCCATTCCATTCCTATCCATTCCATTCTACTCGGGTTGATTCCATTCCATTCCATTCCATTCCATTCCATTCCATTCCATTCCATTCCATTCCATTCCATTCCATTCCGTTCTACTCGGGTTCATTCCATTCCATTCCATTCCATCCCATTCCATTCCATTCCATTCCATTCCATTCCGTTCTACTCGGGTCCTTTCCATTCCATTCCATTCCATTCGATTCCCTTCAATTCCATTCGATTCCACTCCATTCCATTCCAATCCATTCCATTCTACTCGGGTTGATTCCATTCCATTGCATTCCATTCCATTCCATTCCATTCCAATCCATTCCATTCCTTTCTACTCGGGTTGATCCCATTCTATTCCATTCCATTCCATTCCATTCCATTCGATTCCATTCCATTCCATTCCATTTCATTTCATTCCATTCCATTCCATTGCATTCCATTCCATTCCATTCCATTCCAATCCATTCCATTCCTTTCTACTCGGGTTGATTGCATTCTATTCCATTCCATTCCATTCCATTCTATTCGATTCCATTCGATTCCACTCGATTCCATTCCATTCCATTCCATTCCATTCCATTCCGTTCTACTCGTGTTCATTCCATTCCATTGCATTCCATTCTACTGTATTCCATTGAATTCCATTCCATTCCATTCCATTCCATTCCATTCCTTTCCATTCCATTCCATTCCATTCCATTCCATTCCATTCCATTCCATTCCGTTCTACTCGGGTTGATTCCATTCCATTCCATTCCATTCCACTGAATTCCATTGCATTCCATTCCAATCCATTCCATTCCATTCCATTCCGTTCCATTACGTTCAACTCGGGTTGATTAGATTCCATTCCATTCCATTCCATTCGATTCCATTCCATTCCATTCCATTCCATTCCATTCCATTCCATTCCATTCCATTCCATTCCATTCCCTTCCATTCCGTTCCATTCGGTTCCATTCTATTCCATTCGATTCCATTCCATTTCAATCCATTCCATTCCGTTCCGTTCCGTTCCGTTCCTTTCCGTTCCGTTCTATTCGGGTTGATTCCATTCTATTCCACTCCATTCCATTCGATTCCATTCGATTCCATTCGATTCCATTCCATTCCATTCCATTCCATTCCATTCCATTCCATTCCATTCCATTCCACTCTATTCTATTGAATTCCATTCCATTCCATTCCATTAAATTCCTATCCATTTCATTCTACTCGGGTTGATTCCAATCCATTCCATTCCATTCCATTCCATTCCATTCCATTCCATTCCATTCCATTCCATTCCATTCGATTCCATTCCATTCCATTCCATTCCATTCCATTCCATTCCATTCGATTCCATTCCATTCCATTCTACTCGGGTTGATTTCTTTCCATTCCATTCCATTCCTTTCCATTGCCTTCCATTCCATTCCATTCGGTTCCATTCGATTCCATTCTATTCCATTCTATTCCACTCCATTCAATTCTATTCCATTCGATTCCATTCGATTCCATTCCGTTCCATTCCATTCCATTCCATTTCATTCTATTTCATTGAATTTCATTCCATTCCATTCCATTCCATTCCAGTCCATTCCATTCTACTCGGGTTGATTCCATTCCATTCCATTCCATTCCATTCCATTCCATTCCATTCCATTCCATTCCATTCCATTCCATTCGATTCCATTCCATTCCATTCCATTCCATTCCATTCCATTCCATTCGATTCCATTCCATTCCATTCCATTCGATTCCATTCCATTCCATTCCATTCCATTCCATTCCATTCCATTCCATTCGATTCCATTCGATTCGATTCCATTCCATTCCATTCCATTCCATTCCATTCCATTCCATTCCATTCCATTCCATTCCGTTCTACTCGGGTTCATTCCATTCCATTCCATTCCATTTCATTCCATTCTATTGCATTGAATTTCATTCCATTCCATTCCATTCCATTCCATTCCATTCCATTCCATTCCATTCCATTCCATTCCATTCCATTCCATTCCTTTCTACTCGGGTTGATTCCATTCCATTCCATTCCATTCCATTCTATTCCATTGAATTCCATTCCATTCCATACCATTCCATTCCATTCCATTCCATTCCATTCCATTCCATTCCATTCCATTCCATTGCATTCCGTTCTACTCGGGTTGATTCCATTCCATTCCATTCCATTCCATTCCATTCCATTCCATTCCATTCCATTCCATTCCATTCCATTCCATTCCATTTCGTTCAACTCGGGTTGATTCCATTCCATTCCATTCAATTCCATTCGATTCCATTCAATTCCATTCGATTCCATTCCATTCCATTCCGTTCCATTCCATTCCATTCCATTCCAATCCATTCCATTCTACTCGGGTTGATTCCATTCCATTCCATTCCATTCCATTCCATTCCATTCCATTCCATTCGGTTCCATTCGATTCCATTCGATTCCAATCCATTTCACTCCATTCCATTCCGTTCCGTTCCGTTCCGTTCCAGTCCGTTCCGTTCTATTCGGGTTCATTCCATTCTATTCCACTCCATTCCATTCAATTCCATTCGATTCCATTCGATTCCATTCCATTCCATTCCATTCCATTCCATTCCATTCCATTCCATTCCCTTCCATTCTATTCTATTGAATTCCATTCCATTCCATTCCATTCCATTCCTATCCATTCCATTCTACTCGGGTTGATTCCATTCCATTCCATTCCATTCCATTCCATTCCATTCCATTCCATTCCATTCCATTCCATTCCATTCCATTCCGTTCTACTCGGGTTCATTCCATTCCATTCCATTCCATCCCATTCCATTCCATTCCATTCCATTCCATTCCGTTCTACTCGGGTCCTTTCCATTCCATTCCATTCCATTCGATTCCCTTCAATTCCATTCGATTCCACTCCATTCCATTCCAATCCATTCCATTCTACTCGGGTTGATTCCATTCCATTGCATTCCATTCCATTCCATTCCATTCCAATCCATTCCATTCCTTTCTACTCGGGTTGATCCCATTCTATTCCATTCCATTCCATTCCATTCCATTCGATTCCATTCCATTCCATTCCATTTCATTTCATTCCATTCCATTCCATTGCATTCCATTCCATTCCATTCCATTCCAATCCATTCCATTCCTTTCTACTCGGGTTGATTGCATTCTATTCCATTCCATTCCATTCCATTCTATTCGATTCCATTCGATTCCACTCGATTCCATTCCATTCCATTCCATTCCATTCCATTCCGTTCTACTCGTGTTCATTCCATTCCATTGCATTCCATTCTACTGTATTCCATTGAATTCCATTCCATTCCATTCCATTCCATTCCATTCCTTTCCATTCCATTCCATTCCATTCCATTCCATTCCATTCCATTCCATTCCATTCCGTTCTACTCGGGTTGATTCCATTCCATTCCATTCCATTCCACTGAATTCCATTGCATTCCATTCCAATCCATTCCATTCCATTCCATTCCGTTCCATTACGTTCAACTCGGGTTGATTAGATTCCATTCCATTCCATTCCATTCGATTCCATTCCATTCCATTCCATTCCATTCCATTCCATTCCATTCCATTCCATTCCATTCCATTCCCTTCCATTCCGTTCCATTCGGTTCCATTCTATTCCATTCGATTCCATTCCATTTCAATCCATTCCATTCCGTTCCGTTCCGTTCCGTTCCTTTCCGTTCCGTTCTATTCGGGTTGATTCCATTCTATTCCACTCCATTCCATTCGATTCCATTCGATTCCATTCGATTCCATTCCATTCCATTCCATTCCATTCCATTCCATTCCATTCCATTCTATTCTATAGAATTCCATTCCATTCCATTCCATTAAATTCCTATCCATTTCATTCTACTCGGGTTGATTCCAATCCATTCCATTCCATTCCATTCCATTCCATTCCATTCCATTCCATTCCATTCCATTCCATTCGATTCCATTCGATTCCATTCCATTCCATTCCATTCCATTCCATTCCATTCCATTCCAATCCATTCCATTCTACTGGGGTTGATTCCATTCCATTCCATTCCATTTCTTTCCATTGCCTTCCATTCCATTCCATTCGGTTCCATTCGATTCCATTCGATTCCATTCTATTCCACTCCATTCAATTCTATTCCATTCGATTCCATTCGATTCCATTCCGTTCCGTTCCATTTCATTCTATTTCATTGAATTTCATTCCATTCCATTCCATTCCATTCCAATCCATTCCATTCTACTCGGGTTGATTCCATTCCATTCCATTCCATTCCATTCCGTTCCATTCTACTCAGGTTGATTCCATTCCATTCCATTCCATTCCATTCCATTCGATTCCATTCCATTCCTTTCCAATCCATTCCATTCTACTCGGGTTGATTGCATTCCATTCCATTCCATTCCATTCCAGTCCATTCCATTCAAATCAACTCCATTCCATTCCATTTCATTGCATTCCATTCTATTCCATTCCATTCCATTCCATTCCATTCCATTCCCTTCTACTTGGTTTGATTCCATTCCATTCCATTCCATTCCATTCCATTCAATTCCATTCGATTCCATTCAATTCCATTCGATTCCATTCCATTCCATTCCGTTCCATTCCATTCCATTCCATTCCAATCTTTCCATTCTACTCGGGTTGATTCCATTCCATTCCATTCCATTCCATTCCATTCCATTCCATTCGGTTCCATTCGATTCCATTCGATTCCATTCCATTTCACTCCATTCCATTCCGTTCCGTTCCGTTCCGTTCCAGTCCGTTCCGTTCTATTCGGGTTCATTCCATTCTATTCCACTCCATTCCATTCAATTCCATTCGATTCCATTCGATTCCATTCCATTCCATTCCATTCCATTCCATTCCATTCCCTTCCATTCTATTCTATTGATTTCCATTCCCTTCCATTCCATTCCATTCCTATCCATTCCATTCTACTCGGGTTGATTCCATTCCATTCCATTCCATTCCATTCCATTCCATTCCATTCCATTCCATTCCATTCCATTCCATTCCATTCCATTCCATTCCATTCCATTCCATTCCATTCCATTCCATTCCATTCCGTTCTACTCGGGTTCATTCCATTCCATTCCATTCCATCCCATTCCATTCCATTCCATTCCATTCCATTCCATTCCGTTCTACTCGGGTCCTTTCCATTCCATTCCATTCCATTCGATTCCCTTCAATTCCATTCGATTCCATTCCATTCCATTCCAATCCATTCCATTCTACTCGGGTTGATTCCATTCCATTGCATTCCATTCCATTCCATTCCATTCCATTCCATTCCATTCCTTTCTACTCGGGTTGATCCCATTCTATTCCATTCCATTCCATTCCATTCCATTCGATTCCATTCCATTCCATTCCATTTCATTGCATTCCATTCCATTCCATTCCATTCCATTCCATTCCATTCCATTCCATTCCATTCCTTTCTACTCGGGTTGATTGCATTCTATTCCATTCCATTCCATTCCATTCCATTCGATTCCATTCGATTCCATTCGATTCCATTCCATTCCATTCCATTCCATTCCATTCCGTTCTACTCGTGTTCATTCCATTCCATTGCATTCCATTCTATTGTATTCCATTGAATTCCATTCCATTCCATTCCATTCCATTCCTTTCCATTCCATTCCATTCCATTCCATTCCATTCCATTCCATTCCATTCCATTCCGTTCTACTCGGGTTGATTCCATTCCATTCCATTCCATTCCACTGAATTCCATTGCATTCCATTCCAATCCATTCCATTCCATTCCATTCCGTTCCATTACGTTCAACTCGGGTTGATTAGATTCCATTCCATTCCATTCCATTCGATTCCATTCCATTCCATTCCATTCCATTCCATTCCATTCCATTCCATTCCCTTCCATTCCCTTCCATTCCGTTCCATTCGGTTCCATTCGATTCCATTCGATTCCATTCCATTTCAATCCATTCCATTCCGTTCCGTTCCGTTCCGTTCCTTTCCGTTCCGCTCTATTCGGGTTGATTCCATTCTATTCCACTCCATTCCATTCGATTCCATTCGATTCCATTCCATTCCATTCCATTCCATTCCATTCCATTCCATTCCATTCTATTCTATAGAATTCCATTCCATTCCATTCCATTAAATTCCTATCCATTTCATTCTACTCGGGTTGATTCCAATCCATTCCATTCCATTCCATTCCATTCCATTCCATTCCATTCCATTCGATTCCATTCGATTCCATTCCATTCCATTCCATTCCATTCCATTCCATTCCAATCCATTACATTCTACTGGGGTTGATTCCATTCCATTCCATTCCATTTCTTTCCATTGCCTTCCATTCCATTCCACTCGGTTCCATTCGATTCCATTCGATTCCATTCTATTCCACTCCATTCAATTCTATTCCATTCGATTCCATTCGATTCCATTCCGTTCCGTTCCATTTCATTCTATTTCATTGAATTTCATTCCATTCCATTCCATTCCATTCCAATCCATTCCATTCTACTCGGGTTGATTCCATTCCATTCCATTCCATTCCATTCCGTTCCATTCTACTCGGGTTGATTCCATTCCATTCCATTCCATTCCATTCCATTCCATTCCATTCCATTCCATTCCATTCCATTCCATTCCATTCCATTCCATTCCATTCCATTCCATTCCATTCCATTCCATTCCATTCCATTGCATTCTACTCGGGTTGATTCCATTCCATTCCATTCCATTCCATTCCATTCCATTCCATTCCATTCCCTTCTATTCCATGCCATTCGTTTCCATTCGATTCAATTCGATTCCATTCCATTTCACTCCATTCCATTCCATTCCGTTCCATTCCGTTCCGTTCCGTTCCGTTCTATTCGGTTTGATTCCATTCTATTCCACTCCATTCCATTCGATTCCATTCGATTCCATTCCATTCCATTCCATTCCATTCCATTCCATTCCATTCCCTTCCATTCTATTCTATTGAATTCCATTGCATTCCATTCCATTCCATTCCTATCCATTCCATTCTACTCGGGTTGATTCCATTCCATTCCATTCCATCCCATTCCATTCCATTCCATTCCCTTCCATTCCGTTCTACTCCGGTTCATTCCATTCCATTCCATTCCATTCCAATCCATTCCATTCTACTCGGGTTGATTCCATTCCATTCCATTCCATTCCATTCCATTCCGTTCCATTCTACTCGGGTTGATTCCATTCCATTCCATTCCATTCCATTCCATTCCATTCCATTTCATTCCATTCCATTCCATTCCATTCCATTCCATTCCATTCCATTCGATTGCATTCGATTCCATTCCATTTCTTTCCATTCCATTCCATTCCATTCCATTCCATTCCATTCCTTTCCATTCCATTCCATTCTATTCCATTCGATTCCATTCCATTCCATTCCATTCGATTCCATTCAATTCCATTCCATTCCATTCCATTCCATTCCATTCCATTCCATTCCGTTCTACTCGGGTTCATTCCATTGCATTCCATTCCATTCCATTCTATTCCATTGAATTTCATTCCATTCCATTCCATTCCATTCCATTCCATTCCATTCCATTCTACTGGGGTTGATTCCATTCCTTTCCATTCCATTCCATTCCATTCCATTCCATTCCATTCGATTCCATTCGATTCCATTCGATTCCATTCCATTCCATTCCATTCCATTCCATTCCATTCCAATCCATTCCATTCTACTCGGGTTGATTCCATTCCATTCCATTCCATTCCATTCCATTCCATTCCCTTCCATTCCATTCCATTCGGTTCCATTCGATTCCATTCGATTCCATTCCATTTCACTCCATTCCATTCCATTCCGTTAAGTTCCGTTCTGTTCCGTTCCGTTCCGTTCTATTCGGGATGATTCCATTCTATTCCACTCCATTCCATTCGATTCCATTCGATTCCATTCCATTCCATTCCATTCCATTCCATTCCATTCCATTCCATTCCATTCCCTTCCATTCTATTCTACTGAATTCCATTGCATTCCATTCCATTCCATTCCTATCCATTCCATTCTACTCGGGTTGATTCCATTCCTTTCCATTCCATTTCATTCCATTCCATTCCATTCCGCTCTACTCGGGTTCATTCCATTCCATTCCATTCCATTTGATTGCATTCGATTCCATTCCGTTCCTTTCCGTTCTACTCGGGTCCATTCCATTCCATTCCATTCCATTCCATTCCGTTCTGTTCCATTCGATTCCATTCCATTCCTTTGCAATCCATTCCATTCTACTCGGGTTGATTCCATTCCATTCCATTCCATTCCATTCCATTCCATTCCATTCCATTTCATTCCAGTCCATTCCATTCGATTCCCTTCCATTCCATTCCATTTCATTGCATTCCATTCCATTCCATTCCATTCCATTCCATTCCATTCCATTCCATTCCATTCCATTCCATTCCATTCCATTCGGTTCCATTCAATTCCATTCGATTCCATTCCATTTCAATCCATTCCATTCCGTTCCGTTCCGTTCCGTTCCTTTCCGTTCCGTTCTATTCGGGTTGATTCCATTCTATTCCACTCCATTCCATTCGATTCCATTCGATTCCATTCGATTCCATTCCATTCCATTCCATTCCATTCCATTCCACTCTATTCTATTGAATTCCATTCCATTCCATTCCATTAAATTCCTATCCATTTCATTCTACTCGGGTTGATTCCAATCCATTCCATTCCATTCCATTCCATTCCATTCCATTCCATTCCATTCCATTCCATTCGATTCCATTCCATTCCATTCCATTCCATTCCATTCCATTCGATTCCATTCCATTCCATTCTACTCGGGTTGATTTCTTTCCATTCCATTCCATTCCTTTCCATTGCCTTCCATTCCATTCCATTCGGTTCCATTCGATTCCATTCGATTCCATTCTATTCCACTCCATTCAATTCTATTCCATTCGATTCCATTCGATTCCATTCCGTTCCATTCCATTCCATTCCATTTCATTCTATTTCATTGAATTTCATTCCATTCCATTCCATTCCATTCCAGTCCATTCCATTCTACTCGGGTTGATTCCATTCCATTCCATTCCATTCCATTCCATTCCATTCCATTCCATTCCATTCCATTCCATTCCATTCCATTCGATTCCATTCCATTCCATTCCATTCCATTCCATTCCATTCGATTCCATTCCATTCCATTCCATTCGATTCCATTCCATTCCATTCCATTCCATTCCATTCCATTCCATTCCATTCCATTCGATTCCATTCGATTCGATTCCATTCCATTCCATTCCATTCCATTCCATTCCATTCCATTCCATTCCATTCCGTTCAACTCGGGTTGATTCCATTCCATTCCATTCAATTCCATTCGATTCCATTCAATTCCATTCGATTCCATTCCATTCCATTCCGTTCCATTCCATTCCATTCCATTCCAATCCATTCCATTCTACTCGGGTTGATTCCATTCCATTCCATTCCATTCCATTCCATTCCATTCCATTCCATTCGGTTCCATTCGATTCCATTCGATTCCAATCCATTTCACTCCATTCCATTCCGTTCCGTTCCGTTCCGTTCCAGTCCGTTCCGTTCTATTCGGGTTCATTCCATTCTATTCCACTCCATTCCATTCAATTCCATTCGATTCCATTCGATTCCATTCCATTCCATTCCATTCCATTCCATTCCATTCCATTCCATTCCATTCCCTTCCATTCTATTCTATTGAATTCCATTCCATTCCATTCCATTCCATTCCTATCCATTCCATTCTACTCGGGTTGATTCCATTCCATTCCATTCCATTCCATTCCATTCCATTCCATTCCATTCCATTCCATTCCATTCCATTCCATTCCGTTCTACTCGGGTTCATTCCATTCCATTCCATTCCATCCCATTCCATTCCATTCCATTCCATTCCATTCCGTTCTACTCGGGTCCTTTCCATTCCATTCCATTCCATTCGATTCCCTTCAATTCCATTCGATTCCACTCCATTCCATTCCAATCCATTCCATTCTACTCGGGTTGATTCCATTCCATTGCATTCCATTCCATTCCATTCCATTCCAATCCATTCCATTCCTTTCTACTCGGGTTGATCCCATTCTATTCCATTCCATTCCATTCCATTCCATTCGATTCCATTCCATTCCATTCCATTTCATTTCATTCCATTCCATTCCATTGCATTCCATTCCATTCCATTCCATTCCAATCCATTCCATTCCTTTCTACTCGGGTTGATTGCATTCTATTCCATTCCATTCCATTCCATTCTGTTCGATTCCATTCGATTCCACTCGATTCCATTCCATTCCATTCCATTCCATTCCATTCCGTTCTACTCGTGTTCATTCCATTCCATTGCATTCCATTCTACTGTATTCCATTGAATTCCATTCCATTCCATTCCATTCCATTCCATTCCTTTCCATTCCATTCCATTCCATTCCATTCCATTCCATTCCATTCCATTCCGTTCTACTCGGGTTGATTCCATTCCATTCCATTCCATTCCACTGAATTCCATTGCATTCCATTCCAATCCATTCCATTCCATTCCATTCCGTTCCATTACGTTCAACTCGGGTTGATTAGATTCCATTCCATTCCATTCCATTCGATTCCATTCCATTCCATTCCATTCCATTCCATTCCATTCCATTCCATTCCATTCCATTCCCTTCCATTCCGTTCCATTCGGTTCCATTCTATTCCATTCGATTCCATTCCATTTCAATCCATTCCATTCCGTTCCGTTCCGTTCCGTTCCTTTCCGTTCCGTTCTATTCGGGTTGATTCCATTCTATTCCACTCCATTCCATTCGATTCCATTCGATTCCATTCGATTCCATTCCATTCCATTCCATTCCATTCCATTCCATTCCATTCCATTCTATTCTATAGAATTCCATTCCATTCCATTCCATTAAATTCCTATCCATTTCATTCTACTCGGGTTGATTCCAATCCATTCCATTCCATTCCATTCCATTCCATTCCATTCCATTCCATTCCATTCCATTCCATTCCATTCGATTCCATTCGATTCCATTCCATTCCATTCCATTCCATTCCATTCCATTCCATTCCAATCCATTCCATTCTACTGGGGTTGATTCCATTCCATTCCATTCCATTTCTTTCCATTGCCTTCCATTCCATTCCATTCGGTTCCATTCGATTCCATTCGATTCCATTCTATTCCACTCCATTCAATTCTATTCCATTCGATTCCATTCGATTCCATTCCGTTCCGTTCCATTTCATTCTATTTCATTGAATTTCATTCCATTCCATTCCATTCCATTCCAATCCATTCCATTCTACTCGGGTTGATTCCATTCCATTCCATTCCATTCCATTCCGTTCCATTCTACTCAGGTTGATTCCATTCCATTCCATTCCATTCCATTCCATTCGATTCCATTCCATTCCTATCCAATCCATTCCATTCTACTCGGGTTGATTGCATTCCATTCCATTCCATTCCATTCCAGTCCATTCCATTCAAATCAACTCCATTCCATTCCATTTCATTGCATTCCATTCTATTCCATTCCATTCCATTCCATTCCATTCCATTCCCTTCTACTTGGTTTGATTCCATTCCATTCCATTCCATTCCATTCCATTCAATTCCATTCGATTCCATTCAATTCCATTCGATTCCATTCCATTCCATTCCGTTCCATTCCATTCCATTCCATTCCAATCTTTCCATTCTACTCGGGTTGATTCCATTCCATTCCATTCCATTCCATTCCATTCCATTCCATTCGGTTCCATTCGATTCCATTCGATTCCATTCCATTTCACTCCATTCCATTCCGTTCCGTTCCGTTCCGTTCCAGTCCGTTCCGTTCTATTCGGGTTCATTCCATTCTATTCCACTCCATTCCATTCAATTCCATTCGATTCCATTCGATTCCATTCCATTCCATTCCATTCCATTCCATTCCATTCCCTTCCATTCTATTCTATTGATTTCCATTCCATTCCATTCCATTCCATTCCTATCCATTCCATTCTACTCGGGTTGATTCCATTCCATTCCATTCCATTCCATTCCATTCCATTCCATTCCATTCCATTCCATTCCATTCCATTCCATTCCATTCCATTCCATTCCGTTCTACTCGGGTTCATTCCATTCCATTCCATTCCATCCCATTCCATTCCATTCCATTCCATTCCATTCCATTCCGTTCTACTCGGGTCCTTTCCATTCCATTCCATTCCATTCGATTCCCTTCAATTCCATTCGATTCCATTCCATTCCATTCCAATCCATTCCATTCTACTCGGGTTGATTCCATTCCATTGCATTCCATTCCATTCCATTCCATTCCATTCCATTCCATTCCTTTCTACTCGGGTTGATCCCATTCTATTCCATTCCATTCCATTCCATTCCATTCGATTCCATTCCATTCCATTCCATTTCATTGCATTCCATTCCATTCCATTCCATTCCATTCCATTCCATTCCATTCCATTCCATTCCTTTCTACTCGGGTTGATTGCATTCTATTCCATTCCATTCCATTCCATTCCATTCGATTCCATTCGATTCCATTCGATTCCATTCCATTCCATTCCATTCCATTCCATTCCATTCCGTTCTACTCGTGTTCATTCCATTCCATTGCATTCCATTCTATTGTATTCCATTGAATTCCATTCCATTCCATTCCATTCCATTCCTTTCCATTCCATTCCATTCCATTCCATTCCATTCCATTCCATTCCATTCCATTCCGTTCTACTCGGGTTGATTCCATTCCATTCCATTCCATTCCACTGAATTCCATTGCATTCCATTCCAATCCATTCCATTCCATTCCATTCCGTTCCATTACGTTCAACTCGGGTTGATTAGATTCCATTCCATTCCATTCCATTCGATTCCATTCCATTCCATTCCATTCCATTCCATTCCATTCCATTCCCTTCCATTCCCTTCCATTCCGTTCCATTCGGTTCCATTCGATTCCATTCGATTCCATTCCATTTCAATCCATTCCATTCCGTTCCGTTCCGTTCCGTTCCTTTCCGTTCCGCTCTATTCGGGTTGATTCCATTCTATTCCACTCCATTCCATTCGATTCCATTCGATTCCATTCCATTCCATTCCATTCCATTCCATTCCATTCCATTCCATTCCATTCTATTCTATAGAATTCCATTCCATTCCATTCCATTAAATTCCTATCCATTTCATTCTACTCGGGTTGATTCCAATCCATTCCATTCCATTCCATTCCATTCCATTCCATTCCATTCCATTCGATTCCATTCGATTCCATTCCATTCCATTCCATTCCATTCCATTCCATTCCAATCCATTACATTCTACTGGGGTTGATTCCATTCCATTCCATTCCATTTCTTTCCATTGCCTTCCATTCCATTCCACTCGGTTCCATTCGATTCCATTCGATTCCATTCTATTCCACTCCATTCAATTCTATTCCATTCGATTCCATTCGATTCCATTCCGTTCCGTTCCATTTCATTCTATTTCATTGAATTTCATTCCATTCCATTCCATTCCATTCCAATCCATTCCATTCTACTCGGGTTGATTCCATTCCATTCCATTCCATTCCATTCCGTTCCATTCTACTCGGGTTGATTCCATTCCATTCCATTCCATTCCATTGCATTCCATTCCATTCCGTTCTACTCGGGTTCATTCCATTCCATTCCATTCCATTCGATTCCATTCCATTCCTTTCCAATCCATTCCATTCTACTCGGGTTGATTGCATTCCATTCCATTCCATTCCATTCCAGTCCATTCCATTCGAATCAACTCCATTCCATTCAATTTCATTGCATTCCATTCTATTCCATTCCATTCCATTCCATTCCATTCCATTCCATTCCATTCCATTCCATTCCATTCCACTCCATTCCATTCCGTTCTACTCTGGTTGATTCCATTCTATTCCATTCCATTCCATTCAATTCCATTCGATTCCATTCGATTCCATTCCATTCCATTCGATTCCATTTGATTCCATTCGATTCCATTCCATTCCATTCCATTCCATTCCATTCCATTCCATTCCATTCCATTCCATTCCATTCCATTCCGTTCAACTCGGGTTGATTCCATTCTATTCCATTCCATTCCATTCCATTCCATTCGATTCCATTCCATTCCATTCCATTCCATTCCATTCCATTCCATTCCATTCCATTCCATTCTATTCCATTGAACTCCATTCCATTCCATTCAATTCCATTCCATTCCATTCCATTCCATTCCATTCCGTTCCATTCGATTCCATTCGATTCCATTCCATTCCATTCCATTCCATTCCATTCCATTCCATTCCATTCCATTCCATTCCAATCCATTCCATTCTACTGGGGTTGATTCCATTCCATTCCATTCCATTTCTTTCCATTGCCTTCCATTCCATTCCATTCGGTTCCATTCGATTCCATTCGATTCCATTCTATTCCACTCCATTCAATTCTATTCCATTCGATTCCATTCGATTCCATTCCGTTCCGTTCCATTTCATTCTATTTCATTGAATTTCATTCCATTCCATTCCATTCCATTCCAATCCATTCCATTCTACTCGGGTTGATTCCATTCCATTCCATTCCATTCCATTCCGTTCCATTCTACTCGGGTTGATTCCATTCCATTCCATTCCATTCCATTGCATTCCATTCCATTCCGTTCTACTCGGGTCCATTCCATTCCATTCCATTCCATTCGATTCCATTCCATTCCTTTCCAATCCATTCCATTCTACTCGGGTTGATTGCATTCCATTCCATTCCATTCCATTCCAGTCCATTCCATTCGAATCAACTCCATTCCATTCAATTTCATTGCATTCCATTCAATTCCATTCCATTCCATTCCATTCCATTCCATTCCATTCCATTCCATTCCATTCCATTCCATTCCATTCCACTCCATTCCATTCCGTTCTACTCTGGTTGATTCCATTCTATTCCATTCCATTCCATTCAATTCCATTCGATTCCATTCGATTCCATTCCATTCCATTCGATTCCATTTGATTCCATTCGATTCCATTCCATTCCATTCCATTCCATTCCATTCCATTCCATTCCATTACATTCCATTACATTCCGTTCAACTCGGGTTGATTCCATTCTATTCCATTCCATTCCATTCCATTCCATTCGATTCCATTCCATTCCATTCCATTCCATTCCATTCCATTCCATTCTATTCCATTGAACTCCATTCCATTCCATTCAATTCCATTCCATTCCATTCCATTCCATTCCATTCCGTTCCATTCCATTCCATTTCGTTCCAGTCCATTCCATTCGATTCCATTCGATTCCATTCCATTCCATTGCATTCCATTCCATTCCATTCCATTCCATTCCATTCCATTCCATTCCATTCCATTCCATTCCATTCCGTTCCATTCGGTTCCATTCGATTCCATTCGATTCCATTCCATTTCAATCCATTCCATTCCGTTCCGTTCCGTTCCGTTCCTTTCCGTTCCGTTCTATTCGGGTTGATTCCATTCTATTCCACTCCATTCCATTCGATTCCCTTCGATTCCATTCGATTCCATTCCATTCCATTCCATTCCATTCCATTCCATTCTATTCTATTGAATTCCATTCCATTCCATTCCATTAAATTCCTATCCATTTCATTCTACTCGGGTTGATTCCAATCCATTCCATTCCATTCCATTCCAATCCATTCCATTCCATTCCATTCCATTCCATTCGATTCCATTCCATTCCATTCCATTCCATTCCATTCCATTCCAGTCCATTCCATTCTACTCGGGTTGATTCCATTCCATTCCATTCCATTCCTTTCCATTGCCTTCCATTCCATTCCATTCGGTTCCATTCGATTCCATTCGATTCCATTCTATACCACTCCATTCAATTCTATTCCATTCGATTCCATTCGATTCCATTCCGTTCCATTCCATTCCATTCCATTTCATTCTATTTCATTGAATTTCATTCCATTCCATTCCATTCCATTCCAATCCATTCCATTCTACTCGGGTTGATTCCATTCCATTCCATTCCATTCCATTCCATTCCATTCCATTCGATTCCATTCGATTCCATTCGATTCCATTCCATTCCATTCCATTCCATTCCATTCCATTCCATTCCATTCCTTTCTACTCGGGTTGATTCCATTCCCTTACATTCCATTCCATTCTATTCCATTGAATTCCATTCCATTCCATACCATTCCATTCCATTCCATTCCATTCCATTCCATTCCATTCCATTCCATTGCATTCCGTTCTACTCGGGTTGATTCCATTCCATTCCATTCCATTCCATTCCATTCCATTCCATTCCATTCCATTCCATTCCACTCCATTCCATTCCATTCCATTCCGTTCAACTCGGGTTGATTCCATTCCATTCCATTCCATTCCATTCGATTCCATTCAATTCCATTCGATTCCATTCCATTCCATTCCATTCCATTCCATTCCATTCCATTCCAATCCATTCCATTCTACTCGGGTTGATTCCATTCCATTCCATTCCATTCCATTCCATTCCATTCCATTCCATTCCATTCGGTTCCATTCGATTCCATTCGATTCCATTCCATTTCACTCCATTCCATTCCGTTCTGTTCCGTTCCGTTCCAGTCCGTTCCGTTCTATTCGGGTTCATTCCATTCTATTCCACTCCATTCCATTCAATTCCATTCGATTCCATTCGATTCCATTGCATTCCATTCCATTCCATTCCCTTCCATTCTATTCTATTGAATTCCATTCCATTCCATTCCATTCCATTCCTATCCATTCCATTCTACTCGGGTTGATTCCATTCCATTCCATTCCATTCCATTCCATTCCATTCCATTCCATTCCATTCCATTCCATTCCGTTCTACTCGGGTTGATTCCATTCCATTCCATTCCATTCCACTGAATTCCATTGCATTCCATTCCAATCCATTCCATTCCATTCCATTCCGTTCCATTACGTTCAACTCGGGTTGATTAGATTCCATTCCATTCCATTCCATTCGATTCCACTCCATTCCATTCCATTCCATTCCATTCCATTCCATTCCATTCCATTCCCTTCCATTCCCTTCCATTCCGTTCCATTCGGTTCCATTCGATTCCATTCGATTCCATTCCATTTCAATCCATTCCATTCCGTTCCGTTCCGTTCCGTTCCTTTCCGTTCCGCTCTATTCGGGTTGATTCCATTCTATTCCACTCCATTCCATTCGATTCCATTCGATTCCATTCCATTCCATTCCATTCCATTCCATTCCATTCCATTCCATTCCATTCTATTCTATAGAATTCCATTCCATTCCATTCCATTAAATTCCTATCCATTTCATTCTACTCGGGTTGATTCCAATCCATTCCATTCCATTCCATTCCATTCCATTCCATTCCATTCCATTCCATTCGATTCCATTCGATTCCATTCCATTCCATTCCATTCCATTCCATTCCATTCCAATCCATTACATTCTACTGGGGTTGATTCCATTCCATTCCATTCCATTTCTTTCCATTGCCTTCCATTCCATTCCACTCGGTTCCATTCGATTCCATTCGATTCCATTCTATTCCACTCCATTCAATTCTATTCCATTCGATTCCATTCGATTCCATTCCGTTCCGTTCCATTTCATTCTATTTCATTGAATTTCATTCCATTCCATTCCATTCCATTCCAATCCATTCCATTCTACTCGGGTTGATTCCATTCCATTCCATTCCATTCCATTCCGTTCCATTCTACTCGGGTTGATTCCATTCCATTCCATTCCATTCCATTGCATTCCATTCCATTCCGTTCTACTCGGGTTCATTCCATTCCATTCCATTCCATTCGATTCCATTCCATTCCTTTCCAATCCATTCCATTCTACTCGGGTTGATTGCATTCCATTCCATTCCATTCCATTCCAGTCCATTCCATTCGAATCAACTCCATTCCATTCAATTTCATTGCATTCCATTCTATTCCATTCCATTCCATTCCATTCCATTCCATTCCATTCCATTCCATTCCATTCCATTCCACTCCATTCCATTCCGTTCTACTCTGGTTGATTCCATTCTATTCCATTCCATTCCATTCAATTCCATTCGATTCCATTCGATTCCATTCCATTCCATTCGATTCCATTTGATTCCATTCGATTCCATTCCATTCCATTCCATTCCATTCCATTCCATTCCATTCCATTCCATTCCATTCCATTCCATTCCGTTCAACTCGGGTTGATTCCATTCTATTCCATTCCATTCCATTCCATTCCATTCGATTCCATTCCATTCCATTCCATTCCATTCCATTCCATTCCATTCCATTCTATTCCATTGAACTCCATTCCATTCCATTCAATTCCATTCCATTCCATTCCATTCCATTCCATTCCATTCCATTCGATTCCATTCGATTCCATTCCATTCCATTCCATTCCATTCCATTCCATTCCAATCCATTCCATTCTACTGGGGTTGATTCCATTCCATTCCATTCCATTTCTTTCCATTGCCTTCCATTCCATTCCATTCGGTTCCATTCGATTCCATTCGATTCCATTCTATTCCACTCCATTCAATTCTATTCCATTCGATTCCATTCGATTCCATTCCGTTCCGTTCCATTTCATTCTATTTCATTGAATTTCATTCCATTCCATTCCATTCCATTCCAATCCATTCCATTCTACTCGGGTTGATTCCATTCCATTCCATTCCATTCCATTCCGTTCCATTCTACTCGGGTTGATTCCATTCCATTCCATTCCATTCCTTTGCATTCCATTCCATTCCGTTCTACTCGGGTTCATTCCATTCCATTCCATTCCATTCGATTCCATTCCATTCCTTTCCAATCCATTCCATTCTACTCGGGTTGATTGCATTCCATTCCATTCCATTCCATTCCAGTCCATTCCATTCGAATCAACTCCATTCCATTCAATTTCATTGCATTCCATTCTATTCCATTCCATTCCATTCCATTCCATTCCATTCCATTCCATTCCATTCCATTCCATTCCACTCCATTCCATTCCGTTCTACTCTGGTTGATTCCATTCTATTCCATTCCATTCCATTCAATTCCATTCGATTCCATTCGATTCCATTCCATTCCATTCGATTCCATTTGATTCCATTCGATTCCATTCCATTCCATTCCATTCCATTCCATTCCATTCCATTCCATTCCATTCCATTCCGTTCAACTCGGGTTGATTCCATTCTATTCCATTCCATTCCATTCCATTCCATTCCATTCGATTCCATTCCATTCCATTCCATTCCATTCCATTCCATTCCATTCTATTCCATTGAACTCCATTCCATTCCATTCAATTCCATTCCATTCCATTCCATTCCATTCCATTCCGTTCCATTCCATTCCATTTCGTTCCAGTCCATTCCATTCGATTCCATTCGATTCCATTCCATTTCATTGCATTCCATTCCATTCCATTCCATTCCATTCCATTCCATTCCATTCCATTCCATTCCATTCCATTCCGTTCCATTCGGTTCCATTCGATTCCATTCGATTCCATTCCATTTCAATCCATTCCATTCCGTTCCGTTCCGTTCCGTTCCTTTCCGTTCCGTTCTATTCGGGTTGATTCCATTCTATTCCACTCCATTCCATTCGATTCCCTTCGATTCCATTCGATTCCATTCCATTCCGTTCCATTCCATTCCATTCCATTCCATTCTATTCTATTGAATTCCATTCCATTCCATTCCATTAAATTCCTATCCATTTCATTCTACTCGGGTTGATTCCAATCCATTCCATTCCATTCCATTCCAATCCATTCCATTCCATTCCATTCCATTCCATTCGATTCCATTCGATTCCATTCCATTCCATTCCATTCCATTCCAGTCCATTCCATTCTACTCGGGTTGATTCCATTCCATTCCATTCCATTTCTTTCCATTGCCTTCCATTCCATTCCATTCGGTTCCATTCGATTCCATTCGATTCCATTCTATTCCACTCCATTCAATTCTATTCCATTCGATTCCATTCGATTCCATTCCATTCCATTCCATTCCATTCCATTTCATTCTATTTCATTGAATTTCATTCCATTCCATTCCATTCCATTCCAATCCATTCCATTCTACTCGGGTTGATTCCATTCCATTCCATTCCATTCCATTCCATTCCATTCCATTCCATTCGATTCCATTCGATTCCATTCGATTCCATTCCATTCCATTCCATTCCATTCCATTCCATTCCATTCCATTCCATTCCATTCCTTTCTACTCGGGTTGATTCCATTCCCTTACATTCCATTCCATTCTATTCCATTGAATTCCATTCCATTCCATACCATTCCATTCCATTCCACTCCATTCCATTCCATTCCATTCCATTCCATTGCATTCCGTTCTACTCGGGTTGATTCCATTCCATTCCATTCCATTCCATTCCATTCCATTCCATTCCATTCCATTCCATTCCACTCCATTCCATTCCATTCCATTCCGTTCAACTCGGGTTGATTCCATTCCATTGCATTCCATTCCATTCGATTCCATTCAATTCCATTCGATTCCATTCCATTCCATTCCATTCCATTCCATTCCATTCCAATCCATTCCATTCTACTCGGGTTGATTCCATTCCATTCCATTCCATTCCATTCCATTCCATTCCATTCCATTCCATTCGGTTCCATTCGATTCCATTCGATTCCATTCCATTTCACTCCATTCCATTCTGTTCTGTTCCGTTCCTTTCCAGTCCGTTCCGTTCTATTCGGGTTCATTCCATTGTATTCCACTCCATTCCATTCAATTCCATTCGATTCCATTCGATTCCATTGCATTCCATTCCATTCCATTCCATTCCATTCCCTTCCATTCTATTCTATTGAATTCCATTCCATTCCATTCCATTCCATTCCTATCCATTCCATTCTACTCGGGTTGATTCCATTCCATTCCATTCCATTCCATTCCATTCCATTCCATTCCATTCCATTCCATTCCATTCCATTCCATTCCATTCCGTTCTACTCAGGTTCATTCCATTCCATTCCATTCCATTCCATTCCATTCCATTCCATTCCATTCCGTTCTACTCGGGTCCTTTCCATTCCATTCCATTCCATTCGATTCCATTCCATTCCATTCCAATCCATTCCATTCTACTCGGGTTGATTCCATTCCATTGCATTCCATTCCATTCCATTGCATTCCATTCCATTCCATTCCTTTCCACTCGGGTTGATCCCATTCTATTCCATTCCATTCCATTACATTCCATTCGATTCTATTCCATTCCATTCCATTTCATTGCATTCCATTCCATTCCATTCCATTCCATTCCATTCCATTCCATTCCTTTCTACTCGGGTTGATTCCATTCTATTCCATTCCATTCCATTCGATTCCATTCGATTCCATTCGATTCCATTCCATTCCATTCCATTCCATTCGATTCCATTCAATTCCATTCGATTCCATTCCATTCCATTCCATTCCATTCCATTCCATTCCATTCCATTCCAATCCATTCCATTCTACTCGGGTTGATTCCATTCCATTCCATTCCATTCCATTCCATTCCATTCCATTCCATTCCATTCCATTCGGTTCCATTCGATTCCATTCGATTCCATTCCATTTCACTCCATTCCATTCCGTTCTGTTCCGTTCCGTTCCAGTCCGTTCCGTTCTATTCGGGTTCATTCCATTCTATTCCACTCCATTCCATTCAATTCCATTCGATTCCATTCGATTCCATTCCATTCCATTCCATTCCATTCCATTCCATTCCATTCCCTTCCATTCTATTCTATTGAATTCCATTCCATTCCATTCCATTCCATTCCTATCCATCCCATTCTACTCGGGTTGATTCCATTCCATTCCATTGCATTCCATTCCATTCCATTCCATTCCATTCCATTCCATTCCATTCCATTCCATTCCATTCCGTTCTACTCAGGTTCATTCCATTCCATTCCATTCCATTCCATTCCATTCCATTCCATTCCATTCCGTTCTACTCGGGTCCTTTCCATTCCATTCCATTCCATTCGATTCCATTCCATTCCATTCCAATCCATTCCATTCTACTCGGGTTGATTCCATTCCATTGCATTCCATTCCATTCCATTGCATTCCATTCCATTCCATTCCTTTCTACTCGGGTTGATCCCATTCTATTCCATTCCATTCCATTACATTCCATTCGATTCCATTCCATTCCATTCCATTTCATTGCATTCCATTCCATTCCATTCCATTCCATTCCATTCCATTCCTTTCTACTCGGGTTGATTCCATTCTATTCCATTCCATTCCATTCGATTCCATTCGATTCCATTCGATTCCATTCCATTCCATTCCATTCCATTCCATTCCATTCCATTCCGTTCTACTCGGGTTCATTCCATTCCATTGCATTCCATTCTATTTTATTCCATTGAATTCCATTCCTTTCCATTCCATTCCATTCCTTTCCATTCCATTCCATTCCATTCCATTCCATTCCATTCCATTCCATTCCATTCCGTTCTACTCGGGTTGATTCCATTCCATTCCATTCCATTCCACTGAATTCCATTGCATTCCATTCCAATCCATTCCATTCCATTCCATTCCGTTCCATTCCGTTCAACTCGGGTTGATTAGATTCCATTCCATTCCATTCCATTCGATTCCATTCAATTCCATTCCATTCCATTCCATTCCATTCCATTCCATTCCATTCCATTCCATTCCATTCCATTCCAATCCATTCCATTCTACTCGGGTTGATTCCATTCCATTCCATTCCATTCCATTCCATTCCATTCCATTCCAATCCATTCCATTCTACTCGGGTTGATTCCATTCCATTCCATTCCATTTCTTTCCATTGCCTTCCATTCCATTCCATTCGGTTCCATTCGATTCCACTCGATTCCATTCCATTCCATGCCATTCCATTCCATTCCGTTCTACTCGTGTTCATTCCATTCCATTGCATTCCATTCTACTGTATTCCATTGAATTCCATTCCATTCCATTCCATTCCATTCCTTTCCATTCCATTCCATTCCATTCCATTCCATTCCATTCCGTTCTACTCGGGTTGATTCCATTCCATTCCATTCCATTCCACTGAATTCCATTGCATTCCATTCCAATCCATTCCATTCCATTCCATTCCGTTCCATTACGTTCAACTCGGGTTGATTAGATTCCATTCCATTCCATTCCATTCGATTCCATTCCATTCCATTCCATTCCATTCCATTCCATTCCATTCCATTCCATTCCCTTCCATTCCGTTCCATTCGGTTCCATTCTATTCCATTCGATTCCATTCCATTTCAATCCATTCCATTCCGTTCCGTTCCGTTCCGTTCCTTTCCGTTCCGTTCTATTCGGGTTGATTCCATTCTATTCCACTCCATTCCATTCGATTCCATTCGATTCCATTCGATTCCATTCCATTCCATTCCATTCCATTCCATTCCATTCCATTCTATTCTATAGAATTCCATTCCATTCCATTCCATTAAATTCCCATCCATTTCATTCTACTCGGGTTGATTCCAATCCATTCCATTCCATTCCATTCCATTCCATTCCATTCCATTCGATTCCATTCGATTCCATTCCATTCCATTCCATTCCATTCCATTCCATTCCAATCCATTCCATTCTACTGGGGTTGATTCCATTCCATTCCATTCCATTTCTTTCCATTGCCTTCCATTCCATTCCATTCGGTTCCATTCGATTCCATTCGATTCCATTCTATTCCACTCCATTCAATTCTATTCCATTCGATTCCATTCGATTCCATTCCGTTCCGTTCCATTTCATTCTATTTCATTGAATTTCATTCCATTCCATTCCATTCCACTCCAATCCATTCCATTCTACTCGGGTTGATTCCATTCCATTCCATTCCATTCCATTCCGTTCCATTCTACTCAGGTTGATTCCATTCCATTCCATTCCATTCCATTCCATTCGATTCCATTCCATTCCTTTCCAATCCATTCCATTCTACTCGGGTTGATTGCATTCCATTCCATTCCATTCCATTCCAGTCCATTCCATTCAAATCAACTCCATTCCATTCCATTTCATTGCATTCCATTCTATTCCATTCCATTCCATTCCATTCCATTCCATTCCATTCCCTTCTACTTGGTTTGATTCCATTCCATTCCATTCCATTCCATTCCATTCAATTCCATTCGATTCCATTCAATTCCATTCGATTCCATTCCATTCCATTCCGTTCCATTCCATTCCATTCCATTCCAATCCATTCCATTCTACTCGGGTTGATTCCATTCCATTCCATTCCATTCCATTCCATTCCATTCCTTTCCATTCGGTTCCATTCGATTCCATTCGATTCCATTCCATTTCACTCCATTCCATTCCGTTCCGTTCCGTTCCGTTCCAGTCCGTTCCGTTCTATTCGGGTTCATTCCATTCTATTCCACTCCATTCCATTCAATTCCATTCGATTCCATTCGATTCCATTCCATTCCATTCCATTCCATTCCATTCCATTCCCTTCCATTCTATTCTATTGATTTCCATTCCATTCCATTCCATTCCATTCCTATCCATTCCATTCTACTCGGGTTGATTCCATTCCATTCCTTTCCATTCCATTCCATTCCATTCCATTCCATTCCATTCCATTCCATTCCATTCCATTCCATTCCGTTCTACTCGGGTTCATTCCATTCCATTCCATTCCATCCCATTCCATTCCATTCCATTCCATTCCATTCCGTTCTACTCGGGTCCTTTCCATTCCATTCCATTCCATTCGATTCCCTTCAATTCCATTCGATTCCATTCCATTCCATTCCAATCCATTCCATTCTACTCGGGTTGATTCCATTCCATTGCATTCCATTCCATTCCATTCCATTCCATTCCATTCCATTCCTTTCTACTCGGGTTGATCCCATTCTATTCCATTCCATTCCATTCCATTCCATTCGATTCCATTCCATTCCATTCCATTTCATTGCATTCCATTCCATTCCATTCCATTCCATTCCATTCCATTCCATTCCATTCCATTCCTTTCTACTCGGGTTGATTGCATTCTATTCCATTCCATTCCATTCCATTCCATTCGATTCCATTCGATTCCATTCGATTCCATTCCATTCCATTCCATTCCATTCCATTCCGTTCTACTCGTGTTCATTCCATTCCATTGCATTCCATTCTATTGTATTCCATTGAATTCCATTCCATTCCATTCCATTCCATTCCTTTCCATTCCATTCCATTCCATTCCATTCCATTCCATTCCATTCCATTCCATTCCATTCCGTTCTACTCGGGTTGATTCCATTCCATTCCATTCCATTCCACTGAATTCCATTGCATTCCATTCCAATCCATTCCATTCCATTCCATTCCGTTCCATTACGTTCAACTCGGGTTGATTAGATTCCATTCCATTCCATTCCATTCGATTCCATTCCATTCCATTCCATTCCATTCCATTCCATTCCATTCCATTCCCTTCCATTCCCTTCCATTCCGTTCCATTCGGTTCCATTCGATTCCATTCGATTCCATTCCATTTCAATCCATTCCATTCCGTTCCGTTCCGTTCCGTTCCTTTCCGTTCCGCTCTATTCGGGTTGATTCCATTCTATTCCACTCCATTCCATTCGATTCCATTCGATTCCATTCCATTCCATTCCATTCCATTCCATTCCATTCCATTCCATTCCATTCCATTCTATTCTATAGAATTCCATTCCATTCCATTCCATTAAATTCCTATCCATTTCATTCTACTCGGGTTGATTCCAATCCATTCCATTCCATTCCATTCCATTCCATTCCATTCCATTCCAATCCATTCCATTCTACTGGGGTTGATTCCATTCCATTCCATTCCATTTCTTTCCATTGCCTTCCATTCCATTCCATTCGGTTCCATTCGATTCCATTCGATTCCATTCTATTCCACTCCATTCAATTCTATTCCATTCGATTCCATTCGATTCCATTCCGTTCCGTTCCATTTCATTCTATTTCATTGAATTTCATTCCATTCCATTCCATTCCATTCCAATCCATTCCATTCTACTCGGGTTGATTCCATTCCATTCCATTCCATTCCATTCCGTTCCATTCTACTCGGGTTGATTCCATTCCATTCCATTCCATTCCATTGCATTCCATTCCATTCCGTTCTACTCGGGTTCATTCCATTCCATTCCATTCCATTCGATTCCATTCCATTCCTTTCCAATCCATTCCATTCTACTCGGGTTGATTGCATTCCATTCCATTCCATTCCATTCCAGTCCATTCCATTCGAATCAACTCCATTCCATTCAATTTCATTGCATTCCATTCTATTCCATTCCATTCCATTCCATTCCATTCCATTCCATTCCATTCCATTCCACTCCATTCCATTCCGTTCTACTCTGGTTGATTCCATTCTATTCCATTCCATTCCATTCAATTCCATTCGATTCCATTCGATTCCATTCCATTCCATTCGATTCCATTTGATTCCATTCGATTCCATTCCATTCCATTCCATTGCATTCCATTCCATTCCATTCCATTCCATTCCATTCCATTCCGTTCAACTCGGGTTGATTCTATTCTATTCCATTCCATTCCATTCCATTCCATTCGATTCCATTCCATTCCATTCCATTCCATTCCATTCCATTCCATTCTATTCCATTGAACTCCATTCCATTCCATTCAATTCCATTCCATTCCATTCCATTCCATTCCATTCCATTCGATTCCATTCGATTCCATTCCATTCCATTCCATTCCATTCCATTCCATTCCATTCCAATCCATTCCATTCTACTGGGGTTGATTCCATTCCATTCCATTCCATTTCTTTCCATTGCCTTCCATTCCATTCCATTCGGTTCCATTTGATTCCATTCGATTCCATTCTATTCCACTCCATTCAATTCTATTCCATTCGATTCCTTTCGATTCCATTCCGTTCCGTTCCATTTCATTCTATTTCATTGAATTTCATTCCATTCCATTCCATTCCATTCCAATCCATTCCATTCTACTCGGGTTGATTCCATTCCATTCCATTCCATTCCATTCCGTTCCATTCTACTCGGGTTGATTCCATTCCATTCCATTCCATTCCATTGCATTCCATTCCATTCCGTTCTACTCGGGTTCATTCCATTCCATTCCATTCCATTCGATTCCATTCCATTCCTTTCCAATCCATTCCATTCTACTCGGGTTGATTGCATTCCATTCCATTCCATTCCATTCCAGTCCATTCCATTCGAATCAACTCCATTCCATTCAATTTCATTGCATTCCATTCTATTCCATTCCATTCCGTTCCATTCTATTCCATTCCATTCCACTCCATTCCATTCCGTTCTACTCTGGTTGATTCCATTCTATTCCATTCCATTCCATTCAATTCCATTCGATTCCATTCGATTCCATTCCATTCCATTCGATTCCATTTGATTCCATTCGATTCCATTCCATTCCATTCCATTCCATTCCATTCCATTCCATTCCATTCCATTCCATTCCATTCCGTTCAACTCGGGTTGATTCCATTCTATTCCATTCCATTCCATTCCATTCCATTCGATTCCATTCCATTCCATTCCATTCCATTCCATTCCATTCCATTCTATTCCATTGAACTCCATTCCATTCCATTCAATTCCATTCCATTCCATTCCATTCCATTCCATTCCGTTCCATTCCATTCCATTTCGTTCCAGTCCATTCCATTCGATTCCATTCGATTCCATTCCATTTCATTGCATTCCATTCCATTCCATTCCATTCCATTCCATTCCATTCCATTCCATTCCATTCCATTCCATTCCATTCCGTTCCATTCGGTTCCATTCGATTCCATTCGATTCCATTCCATTTCAATCCATTCCATTCCGTTCCGTTCCGTTCTATTCGGGTTGATTCCATTCTATTCCACTCCATTCCATTCGATTCCCTTCGATTCCATTCGATTCCATTCCATTCCATTCCATTCCATTCCATTCCATTCCATTCTATTCTATTGAATTCCATTCCATTCCATTCCATTAAATTCCTATCCATTTCATTCTACTCGGGTTGATTCCAATCCATTCCATTCCATTCCATTCCAATCCAGTCCATTCCATTCCATTCCATTCCATTCGATTCCATTCCATTCCATTCCATTCCATACCATTCCATTCCAGTCCATTCCATTCTACTCGGGTTGATTCCATTCCATTCCATTCCATTCCTTTCCATTGCCTTCCATTCCATTCCATTCGGTTGCATTCGATTCCATTCGATTCCATTCTATTCCACTCCATTCAATTCTATTCCATTCGATTCCATTCGATTCCATTCCGTTCCATTCCATTCCATTCCATTTCATTCTATTTCATTGAATTTCATTCCATTCCATTCCATTCCATTCCATTCCAATCCATTCCATTCTACTCGGGTTGATTCCATTCCATTCCATTCCATTCCATTCCATTCCATTCCATTCCATTCGATTCCATTCGATTCCATTCGATTCCATTCCATTCCATTCCATTCCATTCCATTCCATTCCATTCCATTCCATTCCTTTCCATTCCATTCCATTCCTTTCTACTCGGGTTGATTCCATTCCCTTACATTCCATTCCATTCTTTTCCATTGAATTCCATTCCATTCCATACCATTCCATTCCATTCCATTCCATTCCATTCCATTCCATTCCATTGCATTCCGTTCTACTCGGGTTGATTCCATTCCATTGCATTCCATTCCATTCCATTCCATTCCATTCCATTCCATTCCATTCCATTCCACTCCATTCCATTCCATTCCATTCCGTTCAACTCGGGTTGATTCCATTCCATTCCATTCCATTCCATTCGATTCCATTCAATTCCATTCGATTCCATTCCATTCCATTCCATTCCATTCCATTCCATTCCATTCCAATCCATTCCATTCTACTCGGGTTGATTCCATTCCATTCCATTCCATTCCATTCCATTCCATTCCATTCCATTCCATTCCATTCGGTTCCATTCGATTCCATTCGATTCCTTTCCATTTCACTCCATTCCATTCCGTTCTCTTCCGTTCCGTTCCAGTCCGTTCCGTTCTATTCGGGTTCATTCCATTCTATTCCACTCCATTCCATTCAATTCCATTCGATTCCATTCGATTCCATTCCATTCCATTCCATTCCATTCCATTCCATTCCCTTCCATTCTATTCTATTGAATTCCATTCCATTCCATTCCATTCCATTCCTATCCATTCCATTCTACTCGGGTTGATTCCATTCCATTCCATTCCATTCCATTCCATTCCATTCCATTCCATTCCATTCCATTCCATTCCATTCCGTTCTACTCAGGTTCATTCCATTCCATTCCATTCCATTCCATTCCATTCCATTCCGTTCTACTCGGGTCCTTTCCATTCCATTCCATTCCATTCGATTCCATTCCATTCCATTCCAATCCATTCCATTCTACTCGGGTTGATTCCATTCCATTGCATTCCATTCCATTCCATTGCATTCCATTCCATTCCATTCCTTTCTACTCGGGTTGATCCCATTCTATTCCATTCCATTCCATTACATTCCATTCGATTCTATTCCATTCCATTCCATTTCATTGCATTCCATTCCATTCCATTCCATTCCATTCCATTCCATTCCTTTCTACTCGGGTTGATTCCATTCTATTCCATTCCATTCCATTCGATTCCATTCGATTCCATTCGATTCCATTCCATTCCATTCCATTCCATTCGATTCCATTCAATTCCATTCGATTCCATTCCATTCCATTCCATTCCATTCCATTCCATTCCATTCCAATCCATTCCATTCTACTCGGGTTGATTCCATTCCATTCCATTCCATTCCATTCCATTCCATTCCCTTCCATTCTATTCTATTGAATTCCATTCCATTCCATTCCATTCCATTCCTATCCATCCCATTCTACTCGGGTTGATTCCATTCCATTCCATTGCATTCCATTCCATTCCATTCCATTCCATTCCATTCCATTCCATTCCATTCCATTCCATTCCATTCCGTTCTACTCAGGTTCATTCCATTCCATTCCATTCCATTCCATTCCATTCCATTCCATTCCGTTCTACTCGGGTCCTTTCCATTCCATTCCATTCCATTCGATTCCATTCCATTCCATTCCAATCCATTCCATTCTACTCGGTTTGATTCCATTCCATTGCATTCCATTCCATTCCATTGCATTCCATTCCATTCCATTCCTTTCTACTCGGGTTGATCCCATTCTATTCCATTCCATTCCATTACATTCCATTCGATTCCATTCCATTCCATTCCATTTCATTGCATTCCATTCCATTCCATTCCATTCCATTCCATTCCATTCCTTTCTACTCGGGTTGATTCCATTCTATTCCATTCCATTCCATTCGATTCCATTCGATTCCATTCCATTCCATTCCATTCCATTCCATTCCATTCCATTCCATTCCGTTCTACTCGGGTTCATTCCATTCCATTGCATTCCATTCTATTGTATTCCATTGAATTCCATTCCTTTCCATTCCATTCCATTCCTTTCCATTCCATTCCATTCCATTCCATTCCATTCCATTCCATTCCATTCCATTCCATTCCGTTCTACTCGGGTTGATTACATTCCATTCCATTCCATTCCACTGAATTCCATTGCATTCCATTCCAATCCATTCCATTCCATTCCATTCCGTTCCATTCCGTTCAACTCGGGTTGATTAGATTCCATTCCATTCCATTCCATTCGATTCCATTCAATTCCATTCCATTCCATTCCATTCCATTCCATTCCATTCCATTCCATTCCAATCCATTCCATTCTACTCGGGTTGATTCCATTCCATTCCATTCCATTCCATTCCATTCCAATCCATTCCATTCTACTCGGGTTGATTCCATTCCATTCCATTCCATTTCTTTCCATTGCCTTCCATTCCATTCCATTCGGTTCCATTCGGTTCCATTCGATTCCATTCTATTCCACTCCATTCAGTTCTATTCCATTCGATTCCATTCGATTCCATTCCGTTCCATTCCATTTCATTCTATTTCATTGAATTTCATTCCATTCCATTCCATTCCATTCCAAACCATTCCATTCTACTCGGGTTGATTCCATTCCATTCCATTCCATTCCATTCCGTTCCATTCTACTCGGGTTGATTCCATTCCATTCCATTCCATTCCATTCCATTCCATTCCATTCCATTCCATTCCATTCCATTCCATTCCGTTCTACTCAGGTTCATTCCATTCCATTCCATTCCATTCCATTCCATTCCATTCCATTCCATTCCATTCCCTTCCATTCTATTCTATAGAATTCCATTCCATTCCATTCCATTCCATTCCTATCCATTCCATTCTACTCGGGTTGATTCCATTCCTTTCCGTTCCATTCCATTCCATTCCATTCCATTCCATTCCATTCCATTCCATTCCATTCCGTTCTACTCAGGTTCATTCCATTCCATTCCACTCCATTCCATTCCATTCCATTCCATTCCATTCCGTTCTACTCGGGTCCTTTCCATTCCATTCCATTCCATTCGATTCCATTCCATTCCATTCCAATCCATTCCATTCTACTCGGGTTGATTCCATTCCATTGCATTCCATTCCATTCCATTGCATTCCATTCCATTCCATTCCTTTCTACTCGGGTTGATCCCATTCTATTCCATTCCATTCCATTACATTCCATTCGATTCCATTCCATTCCATTCCATTTCATTGCATTCCATTCCATTCCATTCCATTTCATTGCATTCCATTCCATTCCATTGCATTCCATTCCATTCCATTCCATTCCATTCCATTCCATTCCTTTCTACTCGGGTTGATTCCGTTCTATTCCATTCCATTCCTTTCGATTCCATTCGATTCCATTCGATTCCATTCCATTCCATTCCATTCCATTCCATTCCATTCCATTCCATTCCGTTCTACTCGGGTTCATTCCATTCCATTGCATTCCATTCTATTGTATTCCATTGAACTCCATTCCTTTCCATTCCATTCCATTCCTTTCCATTCCATTCCATTCCATTCCATTCCATTCCATTCCATTCCATTCCATTCCATTCCATTCCATTCCATTCCGTTCTACTCGGGTTGATTCCATTCCATTCCATTCCATTCCACTGAATTCCATTGCATTCCATTCCAATCCATTCCATTCCATTCCATTCCGTTCCATTCCGTTCAACTCGGGTTGATTAGATTCCATTCCATTCCATTCCATTCGATTCCATTCAATTCCATTCCATTCCATTCCATTCCATTCCATTCCATTCCATTCCAATCCATTCCATTCTACTCGGGTAGATTCCATTCCATTCCATTCCATTCCATTCCATTCCATTCCATTCCAATCCATTCCATTCTACTCGGGTTGATTCCATTCCATTCCATTCCATTTCTTTCCATTGCCTTCCATTCCATTCCATTCGATTCAATTCGGTTCCATTCGATTCCATTCTATTCCACTCCATTCAGTTCTATTCCATTCGATTCCATTCGATTCCATTCCGTTCCATTCCATTTCATTCTATTTCATTGAATTTCATTCCATTCCATTCCATTCCATGCCAATCCATTCCATTCTACTCGGGTTGATTCCATTCCATTCCATTCCATTCCTTTCCGTTCCATTCTACTCGGGTTGATTCCATTCCATTCCATTCCATTCCATTCCATTCCATTCCATTCCATTCCATTCCATTCCATTCCATTCCATTCCATTCCACTCCACTCCACTCCACTCCACTCCATTCCATTCCATTCCATTCCATTCCATTCCATTCGATTCCATTCGATAGCATTCTATTCCGTTCCATTCCATTCCATTCCATTCCATTCCATTCCTTTCCATTCCATTCCATTCCATTCCATTCCATTCCATTCCATTCCATTCCATTCCATTCCCTTCCTTATGATTCGATTCCATTCCATTCCATTCCATTCCATTCCATTCCATTCCATTCCATTCCGTTCTACTCGGGTTCATTCCATTGCATTCCATTCCATTCCATTCTATTCCATTGAATTTCATTCCATTCCATTCCATTCCATTCCATTCCATTCCATTCCATTCCATTCCATTCCATTCCATTCCATTCCATTCCATTCTACTGGGGTTGATTCCATTCCATTCCATTCCATTCCATTCCATTCCATTCGATTCCATTCGATTCCATTCGATTCCATTCCATTCCATTCCATTCCATTCCATTCCATTCCATTCCATTCCATTCCATTCGGTTCCATTCGATTCCATTCGATTCCATTCCATTTCACTCCATTCCATTCCGTTCCGTTCCGTTCCGTTCCAGTCCGTTCCGTTCTATTCGGGTCCATTCCATTCTATTCCACTCCATTCCATTCAATTCCATTCGATTCCATTCGATTCCATTCCATTCCATTCCATTCCATTCCATTCCCTTCCATTCTATTCTACTGAATTCCATTCCATTCCATTCCATTCCATTCCTATCCATTCCATTCTACTCGGATTGATTCCATTCCATTCCATTCCATTCCATTCCATTCCATTCCATTCCATTCCATTCCATTCCGTTCTACTCGGGTTCATTCCATTCCATTCCATTCCATTCCATTCCATTCCATTCCATTCCATTCCATTCCATTCCGTTCTACTCGGGTCCTTTCCATTCCTTTCCATTCCATTCGATTCCCTTCCATTCCATTCGATTCCATTCCATTCCATTCCAATCCATTCCATTCTACTCGGGTTGATTCCATTCCATTGCATTCTATTACATTCCATTCCATTGCATTCCATTCCATTCCATTCCATTCCTTTCTACTCGGGTTGATCCCATTCTATTCCATTCCATTCCATTCCATTCCATTCGATTCCATTCCATTCCATTCCATTTCATTGCATTCCATTCCATTCCATTCCATTCCATTCCATTCCATTCCATTCCATTCCATTCCATTCCATTCCTTTCTACTCGGGTTGATTCCATTCTATTCCATTCCATTCCATTCGATTCCATTCGATTCCATTCGATTCCATTCCATTCCATTCCATTCCGTTCCATTCCGTTCTACTCGGGTTCATTCCATTCCATTGCATTCCATTCTATTGTATTCCATTGAATTCCATTCCATTCCATTCCATTCCATTCCTTTCCATTCCATTCCATTCCATTCCATTCCATTCCATTCCATTCCATTCCATTCCATTCCGTTCTACTAGGGTTGATTCCATTCCATTCCATTCCATTCCATTCCGTTCCATTACGTTCAACTCGGGTTGATTAGATTCCATTCCATTCCATTCCATTCGATTCCATTCCATTCCATTCCATTCCATTCCATTCCTTTCCATTCCATTCCCTTCCATTCCGTTCCATTCGGTTGCATTCGATTCCATTCGATTCCATTCCATTTCAATCCATTCCATTCCGTTCCGTTCCGTTACGTTCCTTTCCGTTCCGTTCTGTTCGGGTTGATTCCATTCTATTCCACTCCATTCCATTCGATTCCATTCGATTCCATTCGATTCCATTCCATTCCATTCCATTCCATTCCATTCCATTCTATTCTATTCTATAGAATTCCATTCCATTCCATTCCATTAAATTCCTATCCATTTCATTCTACTCGGGTTGACTCCAATCCATTCCATTCCATTCCATTCCATTCCATTCCATTCCATTCCATTCCATTCCATTCGATTCCATTGGATTCCATTCCATTCCAATCCATTCCATTCTACTCGGGTTGATTCCATTCCATTCCATTCCAATTCTTTCCATTGCCTTCCATTCCATTCCATTCGGTTCCATTCGATTCCATTCGATTCCATTCTATTCCACTCCATTCAATTCTATTCCATTCGATTCCATTCGATTACATTCCGTTCTAATTCCATTTCATTCTATTTCATTGAATTTCATTCCATTCCATTCCATTCCATTCCAATCCATTCCATTCTACTCGGGTTGATTCCATTCCATTCCAGTCCATTCCATTCCGTTCCATTCCATTCCATTCCAATCCATTCCACTCCACTCCATTCCATTCCATTCCATTCCATTCCATTCCTTTCGATTCCATTCGATTGCATTCGATTCCATTCCATTCCATTCCATTCCATTCCATTCCATTCCATTCCATTCCATTCCTTTCCATTCCATTCCATTCTATTCCATTCGATTCCATTCCATTCCATCCCATTCGATTCCATTCGATTCGATTCCATTCCATTCCATTCCATTCCATTCCATTCCATTCCATTCCGTTCTACTCGGGTTCATTCCATTGCATTCCATTCCATTACATTCTATTCCATTGAATTTCATTCCGTTCCATTCCATTCCATTCCATTCCATTCCGTTCCGTTCCATTCCATTCCATTCCATTCCATTCCCTTCCATTCCATTCCATTCGGTTCCATTCGATTCCATTCAATTCCATTCCATTTCACTCCATTCCATTCCATTCCGTTAAGTTCCGTTCTGTTCCGTTCCGTTCCGTTCTATTCGGGTTGATTCCATTCTATTCCACTCCATTCCATTCGATTCCATTCGATTCCATTCCATTCCATTCCATTCCATTCCATTCCATTCCATTCCATTCCCTTCCATTCTATTCTATTGAATTCCATTGCATTCCATTCCATTCCATTCCTATCCATTCCATTCTACTCGGGTTGATTCCATTCCTTTCCATTCCATTTCATTCCATTCCATTCCATTCCATTCCCTTCCATTCTATTCTATTGAATTCCATTGCATTCCATTCCACTCCATTCCATTCCATTCCATTCCATTCCATTCCATTCCGTTCTAATCGAGTTGATTCCATTCCATTCCATTCCTTTCCATTCCATTCCATTCCATTCCATTCCATTATATTCTACTCGGGTTGATTCCATTCCATTCCATTCCATTCCATTCAATTCCCTTCCATTCCATTCCATTCGGTTCCATTCAATTCCATTCGATTCCATTCCATTTCACTCCATTCCATTCCGTTCCGTTCCGTTCTATTCGGGATGATTCCATTCTATTCCACTCCATTCCATTCGATTCCATTCGATTCCATTCCATTCCATTCCATTCCATTCCATTCCATTCCATTCCATTCCATTCCCTTCCATTCTATTCTATTGAATTCCATTGCATTCCATTCCATTCCATTCCTATCCATTCCATTCTACTCGGGTTGATTCCATTCCTTTCCATTCCATTCCATTCCATTCCATTCCATTCCATTCCATTCCATTCCATTCCATTCCATTCCATTCCATTCCGTTCTGTTCCATTCGATTCCATTCCATTCCATTGCAATCCATTCCATTCTACTCGGGTTGATTCCATTCCATTCAATTCCATTCCATTCCATTAAATTCCTATCCTTTTCATTCTACTCGGGTTTATTCCAATCCATTCCATTCCATTCCATTCCATTCCATTCCATTCCATTCCATTCCATTCGATTCCATTCGATTCCATTCCATTCCATTGCATTCCATTCCATTCCATTCCATTCCATTCCAATCCATTCCATTCTACTCGGGTTGATTCCATTTCATTCCATTCCATTCCTTTCCTTTGCCTTCCATTCCATTCCATTCGGTTCGATTCGATTCCATTCGATTCCATTCTATTCCACTCCATTCAATTCTATTCCATTCGATTCCATTCGATTCCATTCCGTTCCATTCCATTCCATTCCGTTTCATTCTATTTCATTGAATTTCATTCCATTCCGTTCCATTCCATTCCAATCCATTCCATTCTACTCGGGTTGATTCCATTCCATTCCATTCCATTCCATTCCATTCCATTCCATTCCATTCGATTCCATTCCATTCCATTCGATTCCATTCCATTCCATTCCATTCCATTCCATTCCATTCCATTCCATTCGATTCCATTCGATTCCATTCCATTCCATTCCATTCCATTCTATTCCATTCCATTCCATTCCATTCCATTCCATTCTACTCGGGTTCATTCCATTCCATTCCATACCATTCCATTCCATTCCATTCTATTGCATTGAATTCCATTCCATTCCATTCCATTCCATTCCATTCAATTCCATTCGATTCCATTCCATTCCATTCCATTCCATTCCTTTCCATTCCATTCCAATCCATTCCATTCTACTCGGGTTGATTCCATTCTATTCCACTCCATTCCATTCCATTCCATTCCATTCCATTCCATTCCATTCGTTTCCATTCGATTCCATTCGATTCCATTCCATTTCACTCCATTCCATTCCGTTCCGTTCCGTTCCGTTCCAGTCCGTTCTGTTCTATTCGGGTTCATTCCATTCTATTCCACTCCATTCCATTCAATTCCATTCGATTCCATTCGATTCCATTCCATTCCATTCCATTCCATTCCATTCCATTCCCTTCCATTCTATTCTATTGAATTCCATTCCATTCCATTCCATTCCATTCCTATCCATTCCATTCTACTCGGGTTGATTCCATTCCATTCCATTCCATTCCTTTCCATTCCATTCCATTCCATTCCATTCCATTCCATTCCATTCCATTCCATTCCATTCCGTTCTACTCGGGTTCATTCCATTCCATTCCATTCCATTCCATTACATTCCATTCCATTCCATTCCATTCCATTCTACTCGGGTCCTTTCCATTCCATTCCATTCCATTCGATTCCCTTCCATTCCATTTGATTCCATTCCATTCCATTCCAATCCATTCCATTCTATTCGGGTTGATTCCATTCCATTGCATTGCATTCCATTCCATTCCATTCCATTCCATTCCATTCCTTTCTACTCGGGTTGATCCCATTCTATTCCATTCCATTCCATTCCATTCCATTCGATTCCATTCCCTTCCATTCCATTTCATTGCATTCCATTCCATTCCATTCCATTCCATTCCATTCCATTCCATTCCTTTCTACTCGGGTTGATTCCATTCTATTCCATTCCATTCCATTCTATTCCATTCGATTCCATTCGATTCCATTCCATTCCATTCCATTCCATTCCATTCCATTCCATTCCATTCCTTTCCAATCCATTCCATTCTACTCGGGTTGATTCCATTCCATTCCATTCTATTTCTTTCCATTGCCTTCCATTCCATTCCATTCGGTTCCATTCGATTCCATTCGACTCCATTCTATTCCACTCCATTCAGTTCTATTCCATTCGATTCCATTCGATTCCATTCCGTTCCATTCCATTTCATTCTATTTCATTGAATTTCATTCCATTCCATTCCATTCCATTCCAATCCATTCCATTCTACTCGGGTTGATTCCATTCCATTCCATTCCATTCCATTCCATTCCATTCCATTCCGTTCCATTCCATTCCATTCCATTCCATTCCCTTCCATTCCATTCCATTCGATTCCATTCGATTCCATTCAATTCCATTCCATTTCACTCCATTCCATTCCATTCCGTTAAGTTCCGTTCTGTTCCGTTCCGTTCCGTTCTATTCGGGTTGATTCCATTCTATTCCACTCCATTCCATTCGATTCCATTCGATTCCATTCCATTCCATTCCATTCCATTCCATTCCATTCCATTCCATTCCCTTCCATTCTATTCTATTGAATTCCATTGCATTCCATTCCATTCCATTCCTATCCATTCCATTCTACTCGGGTTGATTCCATTCCTTTCCATTCCATTTCATTCCATTCCATTCCATTCCATTCCCTTCCATTCTATTCTATTGAATTCCATTGCATTCCATTCCACTCCATTCCATTCCATTCCATTCCATTCCATTCCATTCCGTTCTAATCGAGTTGATTCCATTCCATTCCATTCCTTTCCATTCCATTCCATTCCATTCCATTCCATTCCATTATATTCTACTCGGGTTGATTCCATTCCATTCCATTCCATTCCATTCCATTCCCTTCCATTCCATTCCATTCGGTTCCATTCAATTCCATTCGATTCCATTCCATTTCACTCCATTCCATTCCGTTCCGTTCCGTTCTATTCGGGATGATTCCATTCTATTCCACTCCATTCCATTAGATTCCATTCGATTCCATTCCATTCCATTCCATTCCATTCCATTCCATTCCATTCCCTTCCATTCCACTCTATTGAATTCCATTGCATTCCATTCCATTCCATTCCTATCCATTCCATTCTACTCGGGTTGATTCCATTCCTTTCCATTCCATTCCATTCCATTCCATTCCATTCCATTCCATTCCATTCCATTCCATTCCATTCCATTCCGTTCTGTTCCATTCGATTCCATTCCATTCCATTGCAATCCATTCCATTCTACTCGGGTTGATTCCATTCCATTCAATTCCATTCCATTCCATTAAATTCCTATCCATTTCATTCTACTCGGGTTTATTCCAATCCATTCCATTCCATTCCATTCCATTCCATTCCATTCCATTCGATTCCATTCCATTCCATTCCATTCCATTCCATTCCATTCCATTCCATTCCATTCCATTCCATTCCAATCCATTCCATTCTACTCGGGTTGATTCCATTTCATTCCATTCCATTCCTTTCCTTAACCTTCCATTCCATTCCATTCGGTTCGATTCGATTCCATTCGATTCCATTCTATTCCACTCCATTCAATTCTATTCCATTCGATTCCATTCTATTCCATTCCGTTCCATTCCATTCCATTCCGTTTCATTCTATTTCATTGAATTTCATTCCATTCCATTCCATTCCATTCCAATCCATTCCATTCTACTCGGGTTGATTCCATTCCATTCCATTCCATTCCATTCCATTCCATTCCATTCCATTCCATTCCATTCCATTCCATTCCATTCGATTCCATTCCATTCCATTCCATTCCATTCCATTCCATTCCATTCGATTCCATTCGATTCCATTCCATTCCATTCCATTCCATTCCATTCCATTCCATTCCAATCCATTCCATTCCATTCCATTCCATTCCATTCCATTCTACTCGGGTTCATTCCATTCCATTCCATTCCATTCCATTCCATTCTATTGCATTGAATTCCATTCCATTCCATTCCATTCCATTCCATTCAATTCCATTCGATTCCATTCCATTCCATTCCATTCCATTCCATTCCATTCCATTCCAATCCATTCCATTGTACTCGGGTTTATTCCATTCTATTCCACTCCATTCCTTTCCATTCCATTCCATTCCATTCCATTCCATTCGTTTCCATTCGATTCCATTCGATTCCATTCCATTTCACTCCATTCCATTCCGTTCCGTTCCGTTCCGTTCCAGTCCGTTCCGTTCTATTCGGGTTCATTCCATTCTATTCCACTCCATTCCATTCAATTCCATTCGATTCCATTCGATTCCATTCCATTCCATTCCATTCCATTCCATTCCATTCCATTCCATTCCCTTCCATTCTATTCTATTGAATTCCATTCCATTCCATTCCATTCCATTCCTATCCATTCCATTCTACTCGGGTTGATTCCATTCCATTCCATTCCATTCCTTTCCATTCCATTCCATTCCATTCCATTCCATTCCATTCCATTCCATTCCGTTCTACTCGGGTTCATTCCATTCCATTCCATTCCATTCCATTCCATTCCATTCCATTCCATTCCATTCCATTCCATTCTACTCGGGTCCTTTCCATTCCATTCCATTCCATTCGATTCCCTTCCATTCCATTCGATTCCATTCCATTCCATTCCAATCCATTCCATTCTACTCGGGTTGATTCCATTCCATTGCATTCCATTCCATTCCATTCCATTCCATTCCTTTCTACTCGGGTTGATCCCATTCTATTCCATTCCATTCCATTCCATTCCATTCGATTCCATTCCATTCCATTCCATTCCATTCCATTCCATTCCATTCCATTCCCTTCCATTCTATTCTATTGAATTCCATTGCATTCCATTCCATTCCATTCCTATCCATTCCATTCTACTCGGGTTGATTCCATTCCTTTCCATTCCATTTCATTCCATTCCATTCCATTCCATTCCCTTCCATTCTATTCTATTGAATTCCATTGCATTCCATTCCACTCCATTCCATTCCATTCCATTCCATTCCATTCCATTCCGTTCTAATCGAGTTGATTCCATTCCATTCCATTCCTTTCCATTCCATTCCATTCCATTCCATTCCATTATATTCTACTCGGGTTGATTCCATTCCATTCCATTCCATTCCATTCCATTCCCTTCCATTCCATTCCATTCGGTTCCATTCAATTCCATTCGATTCCATTCCATTTCACTCCATTCCATTCCGTTCCGTTCCGTTCTATTCGGGATGATTCCATTCTATTCCACTCCATTCCATTAGATTCCATTCGATTCCATTCCATTCCATTCCATTCCATTCCATTCCATTCCATTCCATTCCATTCCCTTCCATTCTATTCTATTGAATTCCATTGCATTCCATTCCATTCCATTCCTATCCATTCCATTCTACTCGGGTTGATTCCATTCCTTTCCATTCCATTCCATTCCATTCCATTCCATTCCATTCCATTCCATTCCATTCCATTCCATTCCGTTCTGTTCCATTCGATTCCATTCCATTCCATTGCAATCCATTCCATTCTACTCGGGTTGATTCCATTCCATTCCATTCCATTCCATTCCATTCCTTTCCAATCCATTCCATTCTACTCGGGTTGATTCCATTCCATTCCATTCTATTTCTTTCCATTGCCTTCCATTCCATTCCATTCGGTTCCATTCGATTCCATTCGACTCCATTCTATTCCACTCCATTCAGTTCTATTCCATTCGATTCCATTCGATTCCATTCCGTTCCATTCCATTTCATTCTATTTCATTGAATTTCATTCCATTCCATTCCATTCCATTCCAATCCATTCCATTCTACTCGGGTTGATTCCATTCCATTCCATTCCATTCCATTCCATTCCATTCCATTCCGTTCCATTCCATTCCATTCCATTCCATTCCCTTCCATTCCATTCCATTCGATTCCATTCGATTCCATTCAATTCCATTCCATTTCACTCCATTCCATTCCATTCCGTTAAGTTCCGTTCTGTTCCGTTCCGTTCCGTTCTATTCGGGTTGATTCCATTCTATTCCACTCCATTCCATTCGATTCCATTCGATTCCATTCCATTCCATTCCATTCCATTCCATTCCATTCCATTCCATTCCCTTCCATTCTATTCTATTGAATTCCATTGCATTCCATTCCATTCCATTCCTATCCATTCCATTCTACTCGGGTTGATTCCATTCCTTTCCATTCCATTTCATTCCATTCCATTCCATTCCATTCCCTTCCATTCTATTCTATTGAATTCCATTGCATTCCATTCCACTCCATTCCATTCCATTCCATTCCATTCCATTCCATTCCGTTCTAATCGAGTTGATTCCATTCCATTCCATTCCTTTCCATTCCATTCCATTCCATTCCATTCCATTATATTCTACTCGGGTTGATTCCATTCCATTCCATTCCATTCCATTCCATTCCCTTCCATTCCATTCCATTCGGTTCCATTCAATTCCATTCGATTCCATTCCATTTCACTCCATTCCATTCCGTTCCGTTCCGTTCTATTCGGGATGATTCCATTCTATTCCACTCCATTCCATTAGATTCCATTCGATTCCATTCCATTCCATTCCATTCCATTCCATTCCATTCCATTCCCTTCCATTCCACTCTATTGAATTCCATTGCATTCCATTCCATTCCATTCCTATCCATTCCATTCTACTCGGGTTGATTCCATTCCTTTCCATTCCATTCCATTCCATTCCATTCCATTCCATTCCATTCCATTCCATTCCATTCCGTTCTGTTCCATTCGATTCCATTCCATTCCATTGCAATCCATTCCATTCTACTCGGGTTGATTCCATTCCATTCAATTCCATTCCATTCCATTAAATTCCTATCCATTTCATTCTACTCGGGTTTATTCCAATCCATTCCATTCCATTCCATTCCATTCCATTCCATTCCATTCGATTCCATTCCATTCCATTCCATTCCATTCCATTCCATTCCATTCCATTCCATTCCAATCCATTCCATTCTACTCGGGTTGATTCCATTTCATTCCATTCCATTCCTTTCCTTAACCTTCCATTCCATTCCATTCGGTTCGATTCGATTCCATTCGATTCCATTCTATTCCACTCCATTCAATTCTATTCCATTCGATTCCATTCTATTCCATTCCGTTCCATTCCATTCCATTCCGTTTCATTCTATTTCATTGAATTTCATTCCATTCCATTCCATTCCATTCCAATCCATTCCATTCTACTCGGGTTGATTCCATTCCATTCCATTCCATTCCATTCCATTCCATTCCATTCCATTCCATTCCATTCCATTCCATTCCATTCCATTCCATTCCATTCGATTCCATTCCATTCCATTCCATTCCATTCCATTCCATTCCATTCCATTCGATTCCATTCGATTCCATTCCATTCCATTCCATTCCATTCCATTCCATTCCATTCCAATCCATTCCATTCCATTCCATTCCATTCCATTCCATTCCATTCTACTCGGGTTCATTCCATTCCATTCCATTCCATTCCATTCCATTCTATTGCATTGAATTCCATTCCATTCCATTCCATTCCATTCCATTCAATTCCATTCGATTCCATTCCATTCCATTCCATTCCATTCCATTCCATTCCATTCCAATCCATTCCATTCTACTCGGGTTTATTCCATTCTATTCCACTCCATTCCATTCCATTCCATTCCATTCCATTCCATTCCATTCGTTTCCATTCGATTCCATTCGATTCCATTCCATTTCACTCCATTCCATTCCGTTCCGTTCCGTTCCGTTCCAGTCCGTTCCGTTCTATTCGGGTTCATTCCATTCTATTCCACTCCATTCCATTCAATTCCATTCGATTCCATTCGATTCCATTCCATTCCATTCCATTCCATTCCATTCCATTCCATTCCATTCCCTTCCATTCTATTCTATTGAATTCCATTCCATTCCATTCCATTCCATTCCTATCCATTCCATTCTACTCGGGTTGATTCCATTCCATTCCATTCCATTCCTTTCCATTCCATTCCATTCCATTCCATTCCATTCCATTCCATTCCATTCCATTCCATTCCGTTCTACTCGGGTTCATTCCATTCCATTCCATTCCATTCCATTCCATTCCATTCCATTCCATTCCATTCCATTCCATTCCATTCTACTCGGGTCCTTTCCATTCCATTCTATTCCATTCGATTCCCTTCCATTCCATTCGATTCCATTCCATTCCATTCCAATCCATTCCATTCTACTCGGGTTGATTCCATTCCATTGCATTCCATTCCATTCCATTCCATTCCATTCCTTTCTACTCGGGTTGATCCCATTCTATTCCATTCCATTCCATTCCATTCCATTCGATTCCATTCCATTCCATTCCATTCCATTCCATTCCATTCCATTCCATTCCCTTCCATTCTATTCTATTGAATTCCATTGCATTCCATTCCATTCCATTCCTATCCATTCCATTCTACTCGGGTTGATTCCATTCCTTTCCATTCCATTTCATTCCATTCCATTCCATTCCATTCCCTTCCATTCTATTCTATTGAATTCCATTGCATTCCATTCCACTCCATTCCATTCCATTCCATTCCATTCCATTCCATTCCGTTCTAATCGAGTTGATTCCATTCCATTCCATTCCTTTCCATTCCATTCCATTCCATTCCATTCCATTATATTCTACTCGGGTTGATTCCATTCCATTCCATTCCATTCCATTCCATTCCCTTCCATTCCATTCCATTCGGTTCCATTCAATTCCATTCGATTCCATTCCATTTCACTCCATTCCATTCCGTTCCGTTCCGTTCTATTCGGGATGATTCCATTCTATTCCACTCCATTCCATTAGATTCCATTCGATTCCATTCCATTCCATTCCATTCCATTCCATTCCATTCCATTCCATTCCATTCCCTTCCATTCTATTCTATTGAATTCCATTGCATTCCATTCCATTCCATTCCTATCCATTCCATTCTACTCGGGTTGATTCCATTCCTTTCCATTCCATTCCATTCCATTCCATTCCATTCCATTCCATTCCATTCCATTCCGTTCTGTTCCATTCGATTCCATTCCATTCCATTGCAATCCATTCCATTCTACTCGGGTTGATTCCATTCCATTCAATTCCATTCCATTCCATTAAATTCCTATCCATTTCATTCTACTCGGGTTTATTCCAATCCATTCCATTCCATTCCATTCCATTCCATTCCATTCCATTCCATTCCATTCGATTCCATTCGATTCCATTCCATTCCATTCCATTCCATTCCATTCCATTCCATTCCATTCCAATCCATTCCATTCTACTCGGGTTGATTCCATTCCATTCCATTCCATTCCTTTCCTTTGCCTTCCATTCCATTCCATTCGGTTCGATTCGATTCCATTCGATTCCATTCTATTCCACTCCATTCAATTCTATTCCATTCGATTCCATTCGATTCCATTCCGTTCCATTCCATTCCATTCCGTTTCATTCTATTTCATTGAATTTCATTCCATTCCATTCCATTCCATTCCAATCCATTCCATTCTACTCGGGTTGATTCCATTCCATTCCATTCCATTCCATTCCATTCCATTCCATTCCATTCCATTCCATTCCATTCCATTCGATTCCATTCCATTCCATTCCATTCCATTCCATTCCATTCCATTCGATTCCATTCGATTCCATTCCATTCCATTCCATTCCATTCCATTCCATTCCATTCCATTCCATTCCATTCCATTCCATTCTACTCGGGTTCATTCCATTCCATTCCATTCCATTCCATTCCATTCTATTGCATTGAATTCCATTCCATTCCATTCCATTCCATTCCATTCAATTCCATTCGATTCCATTCCATTCCATTCCATTCCATTCCATTCCATTCCATTCCATTCCAATCCATTCCATTCTACTCGTGTTTATTCCATTCTATTCCACTCCATTCCATTCCATTCCATTCCATTCCATTCCATTCCATTCGTTTCCATTCGATTCCATTCGATTCCATTCCATTTCACTCCATTCCATTCCGTTCCGTTCCGTTCCAGTCCGTTCCGTTCTATTCGGGTTCATTCCATTCTATTCCACTCCATTCCATTCAATTCCAATCGATTCCATTCGATTCCATTCCATTCCATTCCATTCCATTCCCTTCCATTCTATTCTATTGAATTCCATTCCATTCCATTCCATTCCATTCCTATCCATTCCATTCTACTCGGGTTGATTCCATTCCATTCCATTCCATTCCTTTCCATTCCATTCCATTCCATTCCATTCCATTCCATTCCATTCCATTCCGTTCTACTCGGGTTCATTCCATTCCATTCCATTCCATTCCGTTCCATTCCATTCCATTCCATTCCATTCCATTCCATTCTACTCGGGTCCTTTCCATTCCATTCCATTCCATTCGATTCCCTTCCATTCCATTCGATTCCATTCCATTCCATTCCAATCCATTCCATTCTACTCGGGTTGATTCCATTCCATTGCATTCCATTCCATTCCATTCCATTCCATTCCTTTCTACTCGGGTTGATCCCATTCTATTCCATTCCATTCCATTCCATTCCATTCGATTCCATTCCCTTCCATTCCATTTCATTGCATTCCATTCCATTCCATTCCATTCCATTCCATTCCATTCCATTCCATTCCTTTCTACTCGGGTTGATCCCATTCTATTCCATTTCATTCCATTCCATTCCATTCCATTCGATTCCATTCCCTTCCATTCCATTTCATTGCATTCCATTCCATTCCATTCCATTCCTTTCCAATCCATTCCATTCTACTCGGGTTGATTCCATTCCATTCCATTCCATTTCTTTCCATTGCCTTCCATTCCATTCCATTCGGTTCCATTCGATTCCATTCGACTCCATTCTATTCCACTCCATTCAGTTCTATTCCATTCGATTCCATTCGATTCCATTCCGTTCCATTCGATTTCATTCTATTTCATTGAATTTCATTCCATTCCATTCCATTCCATTCCAATCCATTCCATTCTACTCGGGTTGATTCCATTCCATTCCATTCCATTCCATTCCGTTCCATTCTACTCGGGTTGATTCCATTCCATTCCATTCCATTCCATTCCATTCCATTCCATTCCATTCCATTCCATTCCACTCCACTCCATTCCATTCCATTCCATTCCATTCCATTCCATTCCATTCCATTCCATTCCATTCCATTCGATTGCATTCGATTCCATTCCATTCCATTCCATTCCATTCCATTCCATTCCATTCCATTCCATTCCATTCCTTTCCATTCCATTCCATTCCATTCCATTCCATTCCATTCCATTCGATTCCATTCGATTCGATTCCACTCCATTCCATTCCATTCCATTCCATTCCATTCCATTCCATTCCGTTCTACTCGGGTTCATTCCATTGCATTCCATTCCATTCCATTCTATTCCATTGAATTCCATTCCATTCCATTCCATTCCATTCCATTCCATTCCATTCCATTCCATTCCATTCCATTCCATTCTACTGGGGTTGATTCCATTCCATTCCATTCCATTCCATTCCATTCCATTCCATTCCATTCCATTCCATTCGATTCCATTCGATTCCATTCCATTCCATTCCATTCCATTCCATTCCATTCCATTCCATTCCATTCCATTCCATTCCATTCCATTCTACTCGGGTTCATTCCATTCCATTCCATTCCATTCCATTCCATTCTATTGCATTGAATTCCATTCCATTCCATTCCATTCCATTCCATTCCATTCAATTCCATTCGATTCCATTCCATTCCATTCCATTCCATTCCATTCCATTCCATTCCATTCCAATCCATTCCATTCTACTCGGGTTTATTCCATTCTATTCCACTCCATTCCATTCCATTCCATTCCATTCCATTCCATTCCATTCGTTTCCATTCGATTCCATTCCATTTCACTCCATTCCATTCCGTTCCGTTCCGTTCCAGTCCGTTCCGTTCTATTCGGGTTCATTCCATTCTATTCCACTCCAATCCATTCAATTCCATTCGATTCCATTCGATTCCATTCCATTCCATTCCATTCCATTCCATTCCATTCCCTTCCATTCTATTCTATTGAATTCCATTCCATTCCATTCCATTCCATTCCTATCCATTCCATTCTACTCGGGTTGATTCCATTACATTCCATTCCATTCCTTTCCATTCCATTCCATTCCATTCCATTCCATTCCATTCCATTCCATTCCATTCCGTTCTACTCGGGTTCATTCCATTCCATTCCATTCCATTCCATTCCATTCCATTCCATTCCATTCCATTCCATTCCATTCCATTCTACTCGGGTCCTTTCCATTCCATTCCATTCCATTCGATTCCCTTCCATTCCATTCGATTCCATTCCATTCCATTCCAATCCATTCCATTCTACTCGGGTTGATTCCATTCCATTGCATTCCATTCCATTCCATTCCATTCCATTCCTTTCTACTCGGGTTGATCCCATTCTATTCCATTCCATTCCATTCCATTCCATTCGATTCCATTCCCTTCCATTCCATTTCATTGCATTCCATTCCATTCCATTCCATTCCATTCCATTCCATTCCATTCCATTCCATTCCTTTCTACTCGGGTTGATCCCATTCTATTCCATTCCATTCCATTCCATTCCATTCGAATCCATTCCCTTCCATTCCATTTCATTGCATTCCATTCCATTCCATTCCATTCCTTTCCAATCCATTCCATTCTACTCGGGTTGATTCCATTCCATTCCATTCCATTTCTTTCCATTGCCTTCCATTCCATTCCATTCGGTTCCATTCGATTCCATTCGACTCCATTCTATTCCACTCCATTCAGTTCTATTCCATTCGATTCCATTCGATTCCATTCCGTTCCATTCGATTTCATTCTATTTCATTGAATTTCATTCCATTCCATTCCATTCCATTCCAATCCATTCCATTCTACTCGGGTTGATTCCATTCCATTCCATTCCATTCCATTCCGTTCCATTCTACTCGGGTTGATTCCATTCCATTCCATTCCATTCCATTCCATTCCATTCCATTCCATTCCATTCCATTCCATTCCACTCCACTCCATTCCATTCCATTCCATTCCATTCCATTCCATTCCATTCCATTCGATTCCATTCGATTGCATTCCATTCCATTCCATTCCATTCCATTCCATTCCATTCCATTCCATTCCATTCCATTCCATTCCATTCCATTCCTTTCCATTCCATTCCATTCCATTCCATTCCATTCCATTCCATTCGATTCCATTCGATTCGATTCCACTCCATTCCATTCCATTCCATTCCATTCCATTCCATTCCATTCCGTTCTACTCGGGTTCATTCCATTGCATTCCATTCCATTCCATTCTATTCCATTGAATTCCATTCCATTCCATTCCATTCCATTCCATTCCATTCCATTCCATTCCATTCTACTGGGGTTGATTCCATTCCATTCCATTCCATTCCATTCCATTCCATTCCATTCCATTCCATTCCATTCCATTCCATTCGATTCTATTCCATTCCATTCCATTCCATTCCATTCCATTCCATTCCATTCCATTCCATTCCGTTCGGTTCCATTCGATTCCATTCGATTCTATTCCATTTCACTCCATTCCATTCCGTTCCGTTCCGTTCCGTTCCAGTCCGTTCCGTTCTATTCGGGTCCATTCCATTCTATTCCACTCCATTCCATTCAATTCAATTCGATTCCATTCGATTCCATTCCATTCCATTCCATTCCCTTCCATTCTATTCTATTGAATTCCATTCCATTCCATTCCATTCCATTCCTATCCATTCCATTCTACTCGGGTTGATTCCATTCCATTCCATTCCATTCCATTCCATTCCATTCAATTCCATTCCATTCCATTCCGTTCTACTCGGGTTCATTCCATTCCATTCCATTCCATTCTATTCCATTCCATTCCATTCCATTCCATTCCATTCCATTCCATTCCGTTCTACTCGGGTCCTTTCCATTCCATTCCATTACATTCGATTCCCTTCCATTCCATTCGATTCCATTCCATTCCATTCCAATCCATTCCATTCTACTCGGGTTGATTCCATTCCATTGCATTCTATTACATTCCATTCCATTGCATTCCATTCCATTCCATTCCTTTCTACTCGGGTTGATCCCATTCTATTCCATTCCATTCCATTCCATTCCATTCGATTCCATTCCATTCCATTGCATTCCATTCCATTCCATTCCATTCCATTCCATTCCATTCCATTCCATTCCATTCCATTCCATTCCATTCCTTTCTACTCGGGTTGATTCCATTCTATTCCATTCCATTCCATTCGATTCCATTCGATTCCATTCCATTCCATTCCATTCCATTCCATTCCATTCCATTCCGTTCTACTCGGGTTCATTCCATTCCATTGCATTCCATTCTATTGTATTCCATTGAATTCCATTCCATTCCACTCCATTCCATTCCATTCCTTTCCATTCCATTCCATTCCATTCCATTCCATTCCATTCCATTCCATTCCATTCCATTCCATTCCGTTCTACTCGGGTTGATTCCATTCCATTCCATTCCATTCCACTGAATTCCATTGCATTCCATTCCAATCCATTCCATTCCATTCCATTCCGTTCCATTACGTTCAACTCGGGTTGATTAGATTCCATTCCATTCCATTCCATTCGATTCCATTCAATTCCATTGCATTCCATTCCATTCCATTCCATTCCATTCCATTCCTATCCATTCCATTCTACTCGGGTTGATTCCATTCCATTCCATTCCATTCCATTCCATTCCATTCCATTCCATTCCATTCCATTCCATTCCATTCCTTTCCCTTCCATTCCGTTCCATTCGGTTCCATTCGATTCCATTCGATTCCATTCCATTTCAATCCATTCCATTCCGTTCCGTTCCGTTCCGTTCCTTTCCGTTCCGTTCTATTCGGGTTGATTCCATTCTATTCCACTCCATTCCATTCGATTCCATTCGATTCCATTCGATTCCATTCCATTCCATTCCATTCCATTCCATTCCATTCCATTCCATTCCATTCTATTCTATTGAATTCCATTCCATTCCATTCCATTCCATTCCATTCCATTCCATTCCATTCCATTCCATTCCATTCCATTCTACTCGGGTTGATTCCATTCCATTCCATTCCATTCCGTTTCATTCCATTCCCTTCCTTTCCATTCCATTCGGTTCCATTCGATTCCATTCGATTCCATTCTATTCCACTCCATTCAATTCTATTCCATTCGATTCCATTCGATTCCATTCCGTTCCATTCCATTTCATTCTATTTCATTGAATTTCATTCCATTCCATTCCATTCCATTCCAATCCATTCCATTCTACTCGGGTTGATTCCATTCCATTTCATTCCATTCCATTCCGTGCCATTCTACTCGGGTTGATTCCATTCCATTCGATTCCATTCGATTCCATTCCATTCCATTCCATTCCATTCCATTCCATTCCATTCCACTCCACTCCACTCCATTCCATTCCATTCCATTCCATTCCATTCCATTCGATTGCATTCGATTCCATTCCATTCCATTCCATTCCATTCCATTCCATTCCTTTCCATTCCATTCCATTCCATTCCATTCCATTCCAATCGATTCGATTCCATTCCATTCCATTCCATTCCATTCCATTCCATTCCATTCCGTTCTACTCGGGTTCATTCCATTGCATTCCATTCCATTCCATTCTATTCCATTGAATTTCATTCCATTCCATTCCATTCCATTCCATTCCATTCCATTCCATTCCATTCCATTCCATTCCATTCTACTGGGGTTGATTCCATTCCATTCCGTTCCATTCCATTCCATTCCATTCCATTCCATTCCATTCGATTCCATTCTATTCCATTCCATTCCATTCCATTCCATTCCAATACATTCCATTCCAATCCATTCCATTCTACTCGGGTTGATTCCATTCCATTCCATTCCATTCCATTCCATTCCATTCCATTCCATTCCATTCCCTTCCATTCCATTCCATTCGGTTCCATTCGATTCCATTCGATTCCATTCCATTTCACTCCATTCCATTCCATTCCGTTAAGTTCCGTTCTGTTCCTTTCCGTTCCGTTCTATTCGGGTTGATTCCATTCTATTCCACTCCATTCCATTCAATTCCATTCGATTCCATTCGATTCCATTCCATTCCATTCCATTCTATTCTATTGAATTCCATTCCATTCCATTCCATTAAATTCCTATCCATTTCATTCTACTCGGGTTGATTCCAATCCATTCCATTCCATTCCATTCCATTCCATTCCATTCCATTCCCTTCCATTCCATTCCATTCGGTTCCATTCGATTCCATTCGATTCTATTCCATTTCACTCCATTCCATTCCGTTCCGTTCCGTTCCGTTCCAATCCGTTCCGTTCTATTCGGGTCCATTCCATTCTATTCCACTCCATTCCATTCAATTCAATTCGATTCCATTCGATTCCATTCCATTCCATTCCATTCCCTTCCATTCTATTCTATTGAATTCCATTCCATTCCATTCCATTCCATTCCTATCCATTCCATTCTACTCGGGTTGATTCCATTCCATTCCATTCCATTCCATTCCATTCAATTCCATTCCATTCCATTCCGTTCTACTCGGGTTCATTCCATTCCATTCCATTCCATTCTATTCCATTCCATTCCATTCCATTCCATTCCATTCCATTCCATTCCATTCCGTTCTACTCGGGTCCTTTCCATTCCATTCCATTACATTCGATTCCCTTCCATTCCATTCGATTCCATTCCATTCCATTCCAATCCATTCCATTCTACTCGGGTTGATTCCATTCCATTGCATTCTATTACATTCCATTCCATTGCATTCCATTCCATTCCATTCCTTTCTACTCGGGTTGATCCCATTCTATTCCATTCCATTCCATTCCATTCCATTCCATTCCATTCCATTCCATTGCATTCCATTCCATTCCATTCCATTCCATTCCATTCCATTCCATTCCATTCCATTCCATTCCATTCCTTTCTACTCGGGTAGATTCCATTCTATTCCATTCCATTCCATTCGATTCCATTCGATTCCATTCCATTCCATTCCATTCCATTCCGTTCTACTCGGGTTCATTCCATTCCATTGCATTCCATTCTATTGTATTCCATTGAATTCCATTCCATTCCATTCCATTCCATTCCATTCCTTTCCATTCCATTCCATTCCATTCCATTCCATTCCATTCCATTCCATTCCATTCCATTCCATTCCGTTCTACTCGGGTTGATTCCATTCCATTCCATTCCATTCCACTGAATTCCATTGCATTCCATTCCAATCCATTCCATTCCATTCCATTCCGTTCCATTACGTTCAACTCGGGTTGATTAGATTCAATTCCATTCCATTCCATTCCATTCGATTCCATTCAATTCCATTGCATTCCATTCCATTCCATTCCATTCCATTCCATTCCAATCCTTTCCATTCTACTCGGGTTGATTCCATTCCATTCCATTCCATTCCATTCCATTCCATTCCATTCCATTCCATTCCATTCCATTCCATTCCATTCCATTCCCTTCCATTCCGTTCCATTCGGTTCCATTCGATTCCATTCGATAACATTCCATTTCAATCCATTCCATTCCGTTCCGTTCCGTTCCGTTCCTTTCCGTTCCGTTCTATTCGGGTTGATTCCATTCTATTCCACTCCATTCCATTCGATTCCATTCGATTCCATTCGATTCCATTCGATTCCTTTCCATTCCATTCCATTCCATTCCATTCCATTCCATTCCATTCTATTCTATTGAATTCCATTCCATTCCATTCCATTCCATTCCATTCCATTCCATTCCATTCCATTCCATTCCATTTTACTCGGGTTGATTCCATTCCATTCCATTCCATTCCGTTTCATTCCATTCCCTTCCTTTCCATTCCATTCGGTTCCATTCGATTCCATTCGATTCCATTCTATTCCACTCCATTCAATTCTATTCCATTCGATTCCATTCGATTCCATTCCGTTCCATTCCATTTCATTCTATTTCTTTGAATTTCATTCCATTCCATTCCATTCCATTCCAATCCATTCCATTCTACTCGGGTTGATTCCATTCCATTTCATTCCATTCCATTCCGTTCCATTCTACTCGGGTTGATTCCATTCCATTCGATTCCATTCGATTCCATTCCATTCCATTCCATTCCATTCCATTCCATTCCACTCCACTCCACTCCATTCCATTCCATTCCATTCCATTCCATTCCATTCCATTCCATTCGATTGCATTCGATTCCATTCCATTCCATTCCATTCCATTCCATTCCATTCCTTTCCATTCCATTCCATTCCATTCCATTCCATTCCAATCGATTCGATTCCATTCCATTCCATTCCATTCCATTCCATTCCATTCCATTCCGTTCTACTCGGGTTCATTCCATTGCATTCCATTCCATTCCATTCTATTCCATTGAATTTCATTCCATTCCATTCCATTCCATTCCATTCCATTCCATTCCATTCCATTCCATTCTACTGGGGTTGATTCCATTCCATTCCGTTCCATTCCATTCCATTCCATTCCATTCCATTCCATTCGATTCCATTCGATTCCATTCCATTCCATTCCATTCCATTCCAATACATTCCATTCCAATCCATTCCATTCTACTCGGGTTGATTCCATTCCATTCCATTCCATTCCATTCCATTCCATTCCATTCCATTCCATTCCATTCCATTCCATTCCATTCCATTCCATTCCATTCCATTCGGTTCCATTCGATTCCATTCGATTCCATTCCATTTCACTCCATTCCATTCCATTCCGTTAAGTTCCGTTCTGTTCCTTTCCGTTCCGTTCTATTCGGGTTGATTCCATTCTATTCCACTCCATTCCATTCGATTCCATTCGATTCCATTCGATTCCATTCCATTCCATTCCATTCCATTCCATTCCATTCCATTCCATTCTATTCTATTGAATTCCATTCCATTCCATTCCATTAAATTCCTATCCATTTCATTCTACTCGGGTTGATTCCAATCCATTCCATTCCATTCCATTCCATTCCATTCCATTCCATTCCATTCCATTCCATTCCATTCCATTCGATTCCATTCCATACCGTTCCATTCCATTCCATTCCATTCCATTCCATTCCATTCCATTCCAATCCATTCCATTCTACTTGGGTTGATTCCATTCCATTCCATTCCATTCCTTTCCATTGCCTTCCATTCCATTCCATTCGGTTCCATTCGATTCCATTCGATTCCATTCTATTCCACTCTATTCAATTCTATTCCATTCGATTCCATTCGATTCCATTCCGTTCCATTCCATTCCATTCCATTTCATTCTATTTCATTGAATTTCATTCCATTCCATTTCATTACATTCCATTCCAATCCATTCCATTCTACTCGGGTTGATTCCATTCCATTCCATTCCATTCCATTCCATTCCGTTCCATTCTACTCGGGTTGAATCCATTCCATTCCATTCCATTCCATTCCATTCCATTCCATTCCATTCCATTCCATTCCATTCCATTCCATTCCATTCCATTCGATTCCATTCCATTCCATTCCACTCCATTCCATTCCATTCCATTCCATTCCATTCCATTCCATTCCATTCGATTGCATTCGATTCCATTCCATTCCATTCCATTCCATTCCATTCCATTCCATTCCATTCCATTCCATTCGATTCCATTCGATTCCTTTCGATTCCAATCGATTCCATTCCATTCCATTCCATTCCATTCCATTCCAATCCATTCCATTCTACTCGGGTTGATTCCATTCCATTCCATTCCATTCCATTCCATTCCATTCCATTCCCTTCCATTCCATTCCATTCGGTTCCATTCGATTCCATTCGATTCCATTCCATTTCACTCCATTCCATTCCACTCCATTCCATTCCATTCCGTTAAGTTCCGTTCTGTTCCTTTCCGTTCCGTTCTATTCGGGTTGATTCCATTCTATTCCACTCCATTCCATTCGATTCCATTCCATTCCATTCCATTCCATTCCATTCCATTCCATTCCATTCCATTCCATTCCATTCCGTTCTACTCGGGTTCATTCCATTCCATTCCATTCCATTCCATACCATTCCATTCCATTCCTTTCCAATCCATTCCATTCTACTCGGGTTGATTGCATTCCATTCCATTCCATTCCATTCCAGTCCATTCCATTCGAATCAACTCCATTCCATTCCATTTCATTGCATTCCATTCTATTCCATTCCATTCCATTCCATTCCATTCCATTGCATTCCATTCCATTCCATTCCATTCCATTCCATTCCATTCCGTACTACTCTGGTTGATTCCTATCTATTCCATTCCATTCCATTCAATTCCATTAGATTCCATTCGATTCCATTCCATTCCATTCGATTCCGTTTGATTCCATTCGATTCCATTCCATTCCATTCCATTACATTCCATTCCATTCCATTCCGTTCTACTCGGGTTGATTCCATTCTATTCCATTCCATTCCATTCGATTCCATTCGATTCCATTCCATTCCATTCCATTCCATTCCATTCCATTCCATTCCATTCCATTCCATTCTATTCCATAGAACTCCATTCCATTCCATTCCATTCCATTCCATTCCATTCCATTCCATTCCATTCCATTCCATTTCGTTCCAGTCCTTTCCATTCGATTCCATTCCATTCCATTCCATTTCATTGCATTCCATTCCATTCCATTCCATTCCGTTCTACTCGGGTTGATTCCATTCTATTCCATTCCATTCCATTCGATTCCATTCGATTCCATTCGATTCCATTCCATTCCATTCCATTCCATTCCATTCCATTCCATTCCATTCCATTCTATTCCATTGAACTCCATTCCATTCCATTCCATTCCATTCCATTCCATTCCATTCCATTCCATTCCATTCCATTCCATTCTATTCCATTGAATTCCATTCCATTCCATTCCACTCCATTCCATTCCATTCCATTCCATTCCATTCCGTTCTAATCGAGTTGATTCCATTCCATTCCATTCCATTCCATTCCATTCCATTCCATTCCATTCCATTATATTCTACTCGGGTTGATTCCATTCCATTCCATTCCATTCCATTCCATTCCATTCCCTTCCATTCCATTCCATTCGGTTCCATTCGATTCCATTCGATTCCATTCCATTTCACTCCATTCCATTCCGTTCCGTTCCGTTCTATTCGGGATTATTCCATTCTATTCCACTCCATTCAATTCGATTCCATTCGATTCCATTCCATTCCATTCCATTCCATTCCATTCCATTCCATTCCCTTCCATTCTATTCTATTGAATTCCATTGCATTTCATTCCATTCCATTCCTATCCATTCCATTCTACTCGGGTTGATTCCATTCCTTTCCATTCCATTTCATTCCATTCCATTCCATTCCGCTCTACTCGGGTTCATTCCATTCCTTTCCATTCCATTTGATTGCATTCGATTCCATTCCGTTCCTTTCCGTTCTACTCGGGTCCATTCCATTCCATTCCATTCCATTCCATTCCGTTCTGTTCCATTCGATTCCATTCCATTCCATTGCAATCCATTCCATTCTACTCGGGTTGATTCCATTCCATTCCATTCCATTCCATTCCATTAAATTCCTATCCATTTCATTCTACTCGGGTTGATTCCAATCCATTCCATTCCATTCCATTCCATTCCATTCCATTCCATTCCAATCCATTCCATTCTACTCGGGTTGATTCCATTCCATTCCATTCCATTCTTTTCCATTGCCTTCCATTCCATTCCATTCGGTTCCATTCGATTCCATTCGATTCCATTCTATTCCACTCCATTCAATTCTATTCCATTCGATTCCATTCGATTCCATTCCGTTCCATTCCATTCCATTCCGTTTCATTCTATTTCATTGAATTTCATTCCATTCCATTCCATTCCATTCCAATCCATTCCATTCTACTCGGGTTGATTCCATTCCATTCCATTCCATTCCATTCCATTCCATTCCATTCGATTCCATTCGATTCCATTCGATTCCATTCGATTCCATTCCATTCCATTCCATTCCATTCGATTCCATTCCATTCCATTCCATTCCATTCCATTCCATTCCATTCCATTCCATTCCATTCCATTCCGTTCTACTCGGGTTCATTCCATTCCATTCCATTCCATTCCATTCCATTCTATTGCATTGAATTCCATTCCATTTCTTTCCATTCCATTCCATTCCATTCCATTCCATTCCATTCCATTCCATTCCTTTCTACTCGGGTTGATTCCATTCCATTCCATTCCATTCCATTCTATTCCATTGAATTCCATTGCATTCCATACCATTCCATTCCATTCCATTCCATTCCATTCCATTCCATTCCATTCCATTCCATTCCATTGCATTCCGTTCTACTCGGGTTGATTCCATTCCATTCCATTCCATTCCATTCCATTCCATTCCATTCCATTCCATTCCATTCCATTCCATTCCATTCCATTCCGTTCAACTCGGGTTGATTCCATTCCATTCCATTCCATTCCATTCCACTCCATTCCATTCCATTCCATTCCATTCCATTCCATTCAATTCCATTCGATTCCATTCCATTCCATTCCATTCCATTCCATTCCAATCCATTCCATTCTACTCGGGTTGATTCCATTCTATTCCACTCCATTCCATTCCACTCCATTCCATTCCATTCCATTCCATTCCATTCCATTCCATTCCATTCCATTCTATTCTATTGAATTCCATTCCATTCCATTCCATTCCATTCCATTCCATTCCATTCTACTCGGGTTGATTCCATTCCATTCCATTCCATTCCGTTTCATTCCATTCCCTTCCTTTCCATTCCATTCGGTTCCATTCGATTCCATTCGATTCCATTCTATTCCACTCCATTCAATTCTATTCCATTCGATTCCATTCGATTCCATTCCGTTCCATTCCATTTCATTCTATTTCATTGAATTTCATTCCATTCCATTCCATTCCATTCCAATCCATTCCATTCTACTCGGGTTGATTCCATTCCATTTCATTCCATTCCATTCCGTTCCATTCTACTCGGGTTGATTCCATTCCATTCGATTCCATTCGATTCCATTCCATTCCATTCCATTCCATTCCATTCCATTCCACTCCACTCCACTCCATTCCATTCCATTCCATTCCACTCCATTCCATTCCATTCCATTCGATTGCATTCGATTCCATTCCATTCCATTCCATTCCATTCCATTCCATTCCTTTCCATTCCATTCCATTACATTCCATTCCATTCCAATCGATTCGATTCCATTCCATTCCATTCCATTCCATTCCATTCCATTCCATTCCATTCCATTCCGTTCTACTCGTGTTCATTCCATTGCATTCCATTCCATTCCATTCTATTCCATTGAATTTCATTCCATTCCATTCCATTCCATTCCATTCCATTCCATTCCATTCTACTGGGGTTGATTCCATTCCATTCCGTTCCATTCCATTCCATTCCATTCCATTCCATTCCATTCGATTCCATTCGATTCCATTCCATTCCATTCCATTCCATTCCAATACATTCCATTCCAATCCATTCCATTCTACTCGGGTTGATTCCATTCCATTCCATTCCATTCCATTCCATTCCATTCCATTCCAATCCATTCCATTCTACTCGGGTTGATTCCATTCCATTCCATTCCATTCCTTTCCATTGCCTTCCATTCCATTCCATTCGGTTCCATTCGATTCCATTCGATTCCATTCTATTCCACTCCATTCAATTCTACTCCATTCGATTCCATTCGATTCCATTCCGTTCCATTCCATTCCATTCCGTTTCATTCTATTTCATTGAATTTCATTCCATTCCATTCCATTCCATTCCAATCCATTCCATTCTACTCGGGTTGATTCCATTCCATTCCATTCCATTCCATTCCATTCCATTCCATTCGATTCCATTCGATTCCATTCGATTCCATTCGATTCCATTCCATTCCATTCCATTCCATTCGATTCCATTCCATTCCATTCCATTCCATTCCATTCCATTCCATTCCATTCCATTCCATTCCATTCCATTCCGTTCTACTCGGGTTCATTCCATTCCATTCCATTCCATTCCATTCCATTCTATTGCATTGAATTCCATTCCATTTCTTTCCATTCCATTCCATTCCATTCCATTCCATTCCATTCCATTCCTTTCTACTCGGGTTGATTCCATTCCATTCCATTCCATTCCATTCTATTCCATTGAATTCCATTCCATTCCATACCATTCCATTCCATTCCATTCCATTCCATTCCATTCCATTCCATTCCATTCCATTCCATTCCATTGCATTCCGTTCTACTCGGGTTGATTCCATTCCATTCCATTCCATTCCATTCCATTCCATTCCATTCCATTCTATTCCATTCCATTCCGTTCAACTCGGGTTGATTCCATTCCATTCCATTCCATTCCATTCCATTCCATTCCATTCCATTCCATTCCATTCAATTCCATTCGATTCCATTCCATTCCATTCCATTCCATTCCATTCCATTCCAATCCATTCCATTCTACTCGGGTTGATTCCATTCTATTCCACTCCATTCCATTCCATTCCATTCCATTCCATTCCATTCCATTCCATTCGGTTCCATTCGATTCCATTCGATTCCATTCCATTTCACTCCATTCCATTCCGATCCGTTCCGTTCGATTCCAGTCCGTTCCGTTCTATTCGGGTTCATTCCATTCTATTCAACTCCATTCCATTCAATTCCATTCGATTCCATTCGATTCCATTCCATTCCATTCCATTCCATTCCCTTCCATTCTATTCTATTGAATTCCATTCCATTCCATTCCATTCCATTCCTATCCATTCCATTCTCCTCGGGTTGATTCCATTCCATTCCATTCCATTCCATTCCATTCCATTCCATTCCATTCCATTCCATTCCATTCCATTCCATTCCATTCCGTTCTACTCGGGTTCATTCCATTCCATTCCATTCCATTCCATTCCATTCCATTCCATTCCATTCCATTCCATTCCATTCCATTCTACTCGGGTCCTTTCCATTCCATTCCATTCCATTCGATTCCCTTCCATTCCATTCGATTCCATTCCATTCCATTCCAATCCATTCCATTCTACTCGGGTTGATTCCATTCCATTGCATTCCATTCCATTCCATTCCATTCCATTCCTTTCTACTCGGGTTGATCCCATTCTATTCCATTCCATTCCATTCCATTCCATTCGATTCCATTCCATTCCATTCCATTTCATTGCATTCCATTCCATTCCATTCCATTCCATTCCATTCCATTCCATTCCATTCCATTCCATTCCATTCCTTTCTACTCGGGTTGATCCCATTCTATTCCATTCCATTCCATTCGATTCCATTCGATTCCATTCGATTCCATTCCATTCCATTCCATTCCATTCCATTCCGTTCTACTCGGGTTCATTCCATTCCATTGCATTCCATTCTATTGTATTCCATTGAATTCCATTCCATTCCATTCCATTCCATTCCTTTCCATTCCATTCCATTCCATTCCATTCCATTCCATTCCATTCCATTCCGTTCTACTCGGGTTGATTCCATTCCATTCCATTCCATTCCACTGAATTCCATTGCATTCCATTCCAATCCATTCCATTCCATTCCATTCCGTTCCATTACGTTCAACTCGGGTTGATTAGATTCCATTCCATTCCATTCCATTCGATTCCATTCAATTCCATTCCATTCCATTCCATTCCATTCCATTCCATTCCATTCCATTCCAATCCATTCCATTCTACTCGGGTTGATTCCATTCCATTCCATTCCATTCCATTCCATTCCATTCCATTCCATTCCCTTCCATTCCGTTCCATTCGGTTCCATTCGATTCCATTCGATTCCATTCCATTTCAATCCATTCCATTCCGTTCCGTTCCGTTCCGTTCCTTTCCGTTCCGTTCTATTCGGGTTGATTCCATTCTATTCCACTCCATTCCATTCGATTCCATTCGATTCCATTCGATTCCATTCCATTCCATTCCATTCCATTCCATTCCATTCCATTCCATTGAATTCCATTCCATTCCATTCCATTCCATTCCATTCCATTCCATTCCATTCCATTCTACTCGGGTTGATTCCATTCCATTCCATTCCATTCCGTTTCATTCCATTCCCTTCCTTTCCATTCCATTCGGTTCCATTCGATTCCATTCGATTCCATTCTATTCCACTCCATTCAATTCCATTCCATTCGATTCCATTCGATTCCATTCCGTTCCATTCCATTTTATTCTATTTCATTGAATTTCATTCCATTCCATTCCATTCCATTCCAATCCATTCCATTCTACTCGGGTTGATTCCATTCCATTCCATTCCATTCCATTCCACTCCATTCTACTCGGGTTGATTCCATTCCATTCCATTCCATTCCATTCCATTCCATTCCATTCCATTCCATTCCATTCCATTCCATTCCATTCCATTCCATTCCATTCCACTCCACTCCACTCCATTCCATTCCATTCCATTCCATTCCATTCCATTCCATTCCATTCGATTGCTTTCGATTCCATTCCATTCCATTCCATTCCATTCCATTCCATTCCATTCCTTTCCATTCCATTCCATTCTATTCCATTCGATTCCATTCCATTCCATTCCATTCGATTCCATTCGATTCGATTCCATTCCATTCCATTCCATTCCATTCCATTCCATTCCATTCCATTCCATTCCGTTCTACTAGGGTTCATTCCATTGCATTCCATTCCATTCCATTCTATTCCAATGAATTTCATTCCATTCCATTCCATTCCATTCCATTCCACTCCATTCCATTCCATTCCATTCTACTGGGGTTGATTCCATTCCATTCCGTTCCATTCCATTCCATTCCATTCCATTCCATTCGATTCCATTCGATTCCATTCCATTCCCTTCCATTACATTCCATTCCAATCCATTCCATTCTACTCGGGTTGATTCCATTCCATTCCATTCCATTCCATTCCATTCCATTCCATTCCCTTCCATTCCATTCCATTCGGTTCCATTCGATTCCATTCGATTCCATTCCATTTCACTCCATTCCATTCCATTCCGTTAAGTTCCGTTCTGTTCCGTTCCGTTCCGTTCTATTCGGGTTGATTCCATTCTATTCCACTCCATTCCATTCGATTCCATTCGATTCCATTCCATTCCATTCCATTCCATTCCATTCCATTCCATTCCATTCCCTTCCATTCTATTCTATTGAATTCCATTGCATTCCATTCCATTCCATTCCTATCCATTCCATTCTACTGGTGTTGATTCCATTCCTTTCCATTCCATTTCATTCCATTCCATTACATTCCGCTGTATTCGGGTTCATTCCATTCCATTCCATTCCATTTGATTCCATTCGATTCCATTCCATTCCTTTCCGTTCTACTCGGGTCCATTCCATTCCATTCCATTCCACTCCATTCCGTTCTGTTCCATTCGATTCCATTCCATTCCATTCCAATCCATTCCATTCAACTCGGGTTGATTCCATTCCATTCCATTCCATTCCATTCCATTCCATTCCATTCCATTCCATTCCATTCCATTTCATTCCAGTCCATTCCATTCGATTCCATTCCATTCCATTCCATTTCATTGCATTCCATTCCATTCCATTCCATTCCATTCCATTCCATTCCATTCCGTTCCATTCGGTTCCATTCAATTCCATTCGATTCCATTCCATTTCAATCCATTCCATTCCATTCCATTCCATTCCATTCCATTCTATTCTATTGAATTCCATTCCATTCCATTCCATTAAATTCCTATCCATTTCATTCTACTCGGGTTGATTCCAATCCATTCCATTCCATTCCATTCCATTCCATTCCATTCCATTCCATTCCATTCCATTCGATTCCATTCCATTCCATTCCATTCCATTCCATTCCAATCCATTCCATTCTACTCGGGTTGATTCCATTCCATTCCATTCCATTCCTTTCCATTGCATTCCATTCCATTCCATTCCATTCCATTCCACTCCATTCCATTCCATTCCATTCCATTCCATTCCATTCCATTCCATTCCACTCCATTCGATTCCATTCGATTCCATTCCATTCCATTCCATTCCATTCCATTCCATTCCAATCCATTCCATTCTACTCGGGTTGATTCCATTCCATTCCATTCCATTCCATTCCATTCCATTCCATTCCATTCCATTCCATTCCATTCCATTCCACTCCATTCCATTCCATTCCATTCAATTCCATTCCATTCGATTCCATTCGATTGCATTCGATTCCATTCCATTCCATTCCATTCCATTCCATTCCATTCCATTCCATTCCATTCCATTCCATTCGATTCCATTCCATTCCATTCCATTCCATTCCATTCCATTCCAATCCATTCCATTCTACTCGGGTTGATTCCATTCCATTCCATTCCATTCCATTCCATTCCATTCCATTCCCTTCCATTCCATTCCATTCGGTTCCATTCGATTCCATTCGATTCCATTCCATTTCACTCCATTCCATTCCACTCCATTCCATTCCATTCCGTTAAGTTCCGTTGTGTTCCTTTCCGTTCCGTTCTATTCGGGTTGATTCCATTCTATTCCACTCCATTCCATTCGATTCCATTCCATTCCTTTCCATTCCATTCCATTCCATTCCATTCCATTCCATTCCATTCCATTCCATTCCGTTCTACTCGGGTTCATTCCATTCCATTCCATTCCATTCGATTCCATTCCATTCCTTTCCAATCCATTCCATTCTACTCGGGTTGATTGCATTCCATTCCATTCCAGTACATTCCATTCGAATCAACTCCATTCCATTCCATTTCATTGCATTCCATTCTATTCCATTCCATTCCATTCCATTCCATTCCATTCCATTCCATTCCATTCCATTCCATTCCATTCCATTCCATTCCATTCCGTACTACTCTGGTTGATTCCTATCTATTCCATTCCATTCCATTCAATTCCATTAGATTCCATTCGATTCCATTCCATTCCATTCGATTCCGTTTGATTCCATTCGATTCCATTCCATTCCATTCCATTCCATTCCATTCCATTCCATCCCATTCCATTCCGTTCTACTCGGGTTGATTCCATTCTATTCCATTCCATTCCATTCGATTCCATTCGATTCCGTTCGATTCCATTCCATTCCATTCCATTCCATTCCATTCCATTCTATTCCATTGAACTCCATTCCATTCCATTCCATTCCATTCCATTCCATTCCATTCCATTCCATTTCGTTCCAGTCCTTTCCATTCGATTCCATTCCATTCCATTCCATTTCATTGCATTCCATTCCATTCCATTCCATTCCATTCCATTCCATTCCATTCCATTCCATTCCATTCCATTCCATTCCCTTCCATTCCGTTCCATTCGGTACCATTCGATTCCATTCCATTCCATTCCATTTCAATCCATTCCATTCCGTTCCGTTCCGTTCCGTTCCTTTCCGTTCTGTTCTATTCGGGTTGATTCCATTCTATTCCACTCTATTCGATTCGATTCCCTTCGATTCCATTCGATTCCATTCCATTCCATTCCATTCCATTCCATTCTATTCTATTGAATTCCATTCCATTCCATTCCATTAAATTCCTATCCATTTCATTCTACTTGGGTTGATTCCAATCCATTCCATTCCATTCCATTCCATTCCATTCCATCCCATTCCATTCCATTCGATTCCATTCCATTCTATTCCATTCCATTCCATTCCATTCCAATCCATTCCATTCTACTCGGGTTGATTCCATTCCATTCCATTCCATTCCATTCCTTTCCATTGCCTTCCATTCCATTCCATTCGGTTCCATTCGATTCCATTCGATTCCATTCTATTCCACTCCATTCAATTCTATTCCATTCGATTCCATTCGATTCCATTCCGTTCCATTCCACTCCATTCCATTTCATTCTATTTCATTGAATTTCATTCCATTCCATTCCATTCCATTCCAATCCATTCCATTCTACTCGGGTTGATTCCATTCCATTCCATTCCATTCCATTCCATTCCATTCCATTCCATTCCATTCCATTCCATTCCATTCCATTCCATTCGATTCCATTCGATTCCATTCCATTCCATTCCATTCCATTCCATTCCATTCCATTCCATTCGATTCCATTCCAATCCATTCCATTCCATTCCATTCCATTCCATTCCATTCCATTCCATTCCATTCCATTCCATTCCATTCCGTTCTACTCGGGTTCATTCCATTCCATTCCATTCCATTCCATTCCATTCCATTCTATTGCATTGAATTCCATTCCATTCCATTCCATTCCATTCCATTCCATTCCATTCCATTCCATTCCATTCCATTCCATTCCATTCCATTCCGTTCTACTCGGGTTCATTCCATTCCATTCCATTCCATTCCATTCCATTCCATTCCATTCCTTTCTACTCGGGTTGATTCCATTCCATTCCATTCCATTCCATTCTATTCCATTGAATTCCATTCCATTCCATACCATTCCATTCCATTCCATTCCATTCCATTCCATTCCAATCCATTCCATTCTACTCGGGTTGATTCCATTCCATTCCATTCCATTCCTTTCCATTGCATTCCATTCCATTCCATTCCATTCCATTCCATTCCACTCCATTCCATTCCATTCCATTCCATTCCATTCCATTCTATTCCATTCCACTCCATTCGATTCCATTCGATTCCATTCCATTCCATTCCATTCCATTCCATTCCATTCCAATCCATTCCATTCTACTCGGGTTGATTCCATTCCATTCCATTCCATTCCATTCCATTCCATTCCATTCCATTCCATTCCACTCCATTCCATTCCATTCCATTCCATTCCATTCCATTCGATTCCATTCGATTGCATTCGATTCCATTCCATTCCATTCCATTCCATTCCATTCCATTCCATTCCATTCGATTCCATTCCATTCCATTCCATTCCATTCCATTCCATTCCATTCCATTCCATTCCAATCCATTCCATTCTACTCGGGTTGATTCCATTCCATTCCATTCCATTCCATTCCATTCCATTCCATTCCCTTCCATTCCATTCCATTCGGTTCCATTCGATTCCATTCGATTCCATTCCATTTCACTCCATTCCATTCCACTCCATTCCATTCCATTCCGTTAAGTTCCGTTCTGTTCCTTTCCGTTCCGTTCTATTCGGGTTGATTCCATTCTATTCCACTCCATTCCATTCGATTCCATTCCATTCCATTCCATTCCATTCCATTCCATTCCATTCCATTCCATTCCATTCCATTCCATTCCATTCCGTTCTACTCGGGTTCATTCCATTCCATTCCATTCCATTCGATTCCATTCCATTCCTTTCCAATCCATTCCATTCTACTCGGGTTGATTTCATTCCATTCCATTCCAGTACATTCCATTCGAATCAACTCCATTCCATTCCATTTCATTGCATTAAATTCTATTCCATTCCATTCCATTCCATTCCATTCCATTCCATTCCATTCCATTCCATTCCGTACTACTCTGGTTGATTCCTATCTATTCCATTCCATTCCATTCAATTCCATTAGATTCCATTCGATTCCATTCCATTCCATTCCATTCCGTTTGATTCCATTCGATTCCATTCCATTCCATTCCATTCCATTCCATTCCATTCCATCCCATTCCATTCCGTTCTACTCGGGTTGATTCCATTCTATTCCATTCCATTCCATTCGATTCCATTCGATTCCGTTCGATTCCATTCCATTCCATTCCATTCCATTCCATTCCATTCTATTCCATTGAACTCCATTCCATTCCATTCCATTCCATTCCATTCCATTCCATTCCATTCCATTCCATTCCATTTCGTTCCAGTCCTTTCCATTCGATTCCATTCCATTCCATTCCATTTCATTGCATTCCATTCCATTCCATTCCATTCCATTCCATTCCATTCCATTCCATTCCATTCCATTCCATTCCATTCCCTTCCATTCCGTTCCATTCGGTACCATTCGATTCCATTCCATTCCATTCCATTTCAATCCATTCCATTCCGTTCCGTTCCGTTCCGTTCCTTTCCGTTCTGTTCTATTCGGGTTGATTCCATTCTATTCCACTCCATTCGATTCGATTCCCTTCGATTCCATTCGATTCCATTCCATTCCATTCCATTCCATTCCATTCTATTCTATTGAATTCCATTCCATTCCATTCCATTAAATTCCTATCCATTTCATTCTACTTGGGTTGATTCCAATCCATTCCATTCCATTCCATTCCATTCCATTCCATCCCATTCCATTCCATTCGATTCCATTCCATTCAATTCCATTCCATTCCATTCCATTCCAATCCATTCCATTCTACTCGGGTTGATTCCATTCCATTCCATTCCATTCCATTCCTTTCCATTGCCTTCCATTCCATTCCATTCGGTTCCATTCGATTCCATTCGATTCCATTCTATTCCACTCCATTCAATTCTATTCCATTCGATTCCATTCGATTCCATTCCGTTCCATTCCACTCCATTCCATTTCATTCTATTTCATTGAATTTCATTCCATTCCATTCCATTCCATTCCAATCCATTCCATTCTACTCGGGTTGATTCCATTCCATTCCATTCCATTCCATTCCATTCCATTCCATTCCATTCCATTCCATTCCATTCCATTCCATTCGATTCCATTCCATTCCATTCCATTCCATTCCATTCCATTCCATTCCATTCGATTCCATTCCAATCCATTCCATTCCATTCCATTCCATTCCATTCCATTCCATTCCATTCCATTCCATTCCATTCCATTCCGTTCTACTCGGGTTCATTCCATTCCATTCCATTCCATTCCATTCCATTCTATTGCATTGAATTCCATTCCATTCCATTCCATTCCATTCCATTCCATTCCATTCCATTCCATTCCATTCCATTCCATTCCATTCCATTCCATTCCATTCCTTTCTACTCGGGTTGATTCCATTCCATTCCATTCCATTCCATTCTATTCCATTGAATTCCATTCCATTCCATACCATTCCATTCCATTCCATTCCATTCCATTCCATTCCATTCCATTCCATTGCATTCCGTTCTACTCGGGTTGATTCCATTCCATTCCATTCCATAGAATTCCATTCCATTCCATTCCATTCCATTCCATGCCATTCCATTCCATTCCATTCCATTCCATTCCATTCCATTCCATTCCGTTCAACTCAGGTTGATTCCATTCCATTCCATTCCATTCCATTCGATTCCATTCAATTCCATTCGATTCCATTCCATTCCATTCCGTTCCATTTCATTCCATTCCATTCCATTCCAATCCATTCCATTCTACTCGGGTTGATTCCATTCCATTCCATTCCATTCCATTCCATTCGGTTCCATTCGATTCCATTCGATTCCATTCCATTTCACTCCATTCCATTCCGTTCCGTTCCGTTCCGTTCCATTCTATTCTATTCTATTTAATTCCATTCCATTCCATTCCATTCCATTCCTATCCATTCCATTCTACTCGGGTTGATTCCATTCCATTCCATTCCATTACATTCCATTCCATTCCATTCCATTCCATTCCATTCCATTCCATTCTATTCTATTTAATTCCATTCCATTCCATTCCATTCCATTCCTATCCATTCCATTCTACTCGGGTTGATTCCATTCCATTCCATTCCATTCCATTCCATTCCATTCCATTCCATTCCATTCCATTCCATTCCGTTCTACTCGGGTTCATTCCATTCCATTCCATTCCATTCCATTCCATTCCATTCCATTCCTTTCTACTCGGGTTGATTCCATTCCATTCCATTCCATTCCATTCTATTCCATTGAATTCCATTCCATTCCATACCATTCCATTCCATTCCATTCCATTCCATTCCATTCCACTCCATTCCATTCCATTCCATTCCATTCCGTTCAACTCAGGTTGATTCCATTCCATTCCATTCCATTCCATTCCATTCCATTCAATTCCATTCGATTCCATTCCATTCCATTCCATTCCTTTCCATTCCATTGCATTCCAATCCATTCCATTCTACTCGGGTTGATTCCATTCCATTCCATTCCATTCCATTCCATTCCATTCCATTCCATTCGGTTCCATTCGATTCCATTCGATTCCATTCCATTTCACTCCATTCCATTCCGTTCCGTTCCGTTCCGTTCCAGTCCATTCCGTTCTATTCGGGTTCATTCCATTCTATTCCACTCCATTCCATTCAATTCCATTCGATTCCATTCGATTCCATTCCATTCCATTCCATTCCATTCCATTCCATTCCCTTCCATTCTATTCTATTGAATTCCATTCCATTCCATTCCATTCCTATCCATTCCATTCTACTCGGGTTGATTCCATTCCATTCCATTCCATTCCATTCCATTCCATTCCATTCCATTCCATTCCATTCCGTTCCGTTCTACTCGGGTTCATTCCATTCCATTCCATTCCATTCCATTCCATTCCATTCCATTCCATTCCATTCCATTCCATTCCATTCCGTTCTACTCGGGTCCTTTCCATTCCATTCCATTCCATTCGATTCCATTCCATTCCATTCCAATCCATTCCATTCTACTCGGGTTGATTCCATTCCATTGCATTCCATTCCATTCCATTCCATTGCATTCCATTCCATTCCATTCCTTTCTACTCGGGTTGTTCCCATTCTATTCCATTCCATTCCATTCCATTCCATTCCATTCCATTCCATTTCATTGCATTCCATTCCATTCCATTCCATTCCATTCCATTCCATTCCATTCCATTCCATTCCATTCCTTTCTACTCGGGTTGATTCCATTCTATTCCATTCCATTCCATTCGATTCCATTCGATTCCATTCGATTCCATTCCATTCCATTCCATTCCATTCCATTCCGTTCAACTCGGGTTCATTCCATTCCATTGCATTCCATTCTATTGTATTCCATTGAATTCCATTCCATTCCATTCCATTCCATTCCTTTCAATTCCATTCCATTCCATTCCATTCCGTTCCATTCAGTTCCATTCGATTCCATTCGATTCCATTCCATTTCAATCCATTCCATTCCGTTCCGTTCTGTTACGTTCCTTTCCGTTCCGTTCTACTCGGGTTGATTCCATTCCATTCCATTCCATTCCATTCCATTCCATTCCATTCCATTCCGTTCCATTCAGTTCCATTCGATTCCATTCGATTCCATTCCATTTCAATCCATTCCATTCCGTTCCGTTCTGTTACGTTCCTTTCCGTTCCGTTCTATTCGGGTTGATTCCATTCTATTCCACTCCATTCCATTCGATTCCATTCGATTCAATTCGATTCCATTCCATTCCATTCCATTCCATTCCATTCCATTCCATTCCATTCCATTGAATTCCTATCCATTTCATTCTACTCGGGTTGATTCCAATCAATTCCATTCCATTCCATTCCATTCCATTCCATTCGATTCCATTCGATTCCATTCCATTCCATTCCATTCCATTCCATTCCATTCCATTCCATTCCAATCCATTCCATTCTACTCGGGTTGATTCCATTCCATTCCATTCCATTTCTTTCCATTGCCTTCCATTCCATTCCATTCGGTTCCATTCGTTTCCATTCGATTCCATTCTATTACACTCCATTCAATTCTATTCCATTCGATTCCATTCGATTCCATTCCGTTCCATTCCATTTCATTCTATTTCATTGAATTTCATTCCATTCCATTCCATTCCATTCCAATCCATTCCATTCTACCCGGGTTGATTCCATTCCATTCCATTCCATTCCATTCCGTTCCATTCTACTCGGGTTGATTCCATTCCATTCCATTCCATTCCATTCCATTCCATTCCATTCCATTCCATTCCATTCCATTCCTTTCCATTCCACTCCACTCCATTCCATTCCATTCCATTCCATTCCATTCCATTCCATTCCATTCCATTCCATTCCATTCGATTGCATTCGATTCCATTCCATTCCATTCCATTCCATTCCATTCCATTCCATTCCATTCCATTCCATTCCTTTCCATTCCATTCCATTCCATTCCATTCCATTCGATTCCATTCCATTCCATTCCATTCCATTCCATTCCATTCCATTCCGTTCTACTCGGGTTCATTCCATTGCATTCCATTCCATTCCATTCTATTCCATTGAATTTCATTCCATTCCATTCCATTCCATTCCATTCCATTCCATTCCATTCCATTCCATTCCATTCCATTCCATTCCATTCTACTGGGGTTGATTCCATTCCATTCCATTCCATTCCATTCCATTCCATTCCATTCAATTCCATTCCATTCCATTCCATTCCATTCCATTCCATTCCATTCCATTCAATTCCATTCGATTCCATTCCATTCCATTCCATTCCATTCCATTCCATTCCATTCGGTTCCATTCGATTCCATTCGATTCCATTCCATTTCACTCCATTCCATTCCATTCCGTTCCGTTCCGTTCCAGTCCGTTCCGTTCTATTCGGGTTCATTCCATTCTATTCCACTCCATTCCATTCAATTCCATTTGATTCCATTCGATTCCATTCCATTCCATTCCATTCCATTCCATTCCATTCCCTTCCATTCTATTCTATTGAATTCCATTCCATTCCATTCCATTCCATTCCTATCCATTCCATTCTGCTCGGGTTGATTCCATTCCATTCCATTCCATTCCATTCCATTCCATTCCATTCCATTCCATTCCATTCCGTTCTACTCGGGTTCATTCCATTCCATTCCATTCCATTCCATTCCATTCCATTCCATTCCATTCCATTCCATTCCATTCCGTTCTACTCGGGTCCTTTCCATTCCATTCCATTCCAATCGATTCCCTTCCATTCCATTCTATTCCACTCCATTCCATTCAATTCCATTCGATTCCATTCGATTCCATTCCATTCCATTCCATTCCATTCCATTCCCTTCCATTTTATTCTATTGAATTCCATTCCATTCCATTCAACTCAGGTTGATTCCATTCCATTCCATTCCATTCCATTCGATTCCATTCAATTCCATTCGATTCCATTCCATTCCATTCCATTCCATTCCATTCCATTCCATTCCATTCCGTTCAACTCAGGTTGATTCCATTCCATTCCATTCCATTCCATTCCATTCCATTCCATTCCATTCGATTCCATTCCATTCCATTCCATTCCTTTCCATTCCATTCCATTCCAATCCATTCCATTCTACTCGGGTTGATTCCATTCCATTCCATTCCATTCCATTCCATTCGGTTCCATTCGATTCCATTCGATTCCATTCCATTTCACTCCATTCCATTCCGTTCCGTTCCGTTCCGTTCCAGTCCGTTCCGCTCTATTCGGGTTCATTCCATTCTATTCCACTCCATTCCATTCAATTCCATTCGATTCCATTCGATTCCATTCCATTCCATTCCATTCCATTCCATTCCATTCCATTCCCTTCCATTCTATTCTATTGAATTCCATTCCATTCCATTCCATTCCATTCCTATCCATTCCATTCTACTCGGGTTGATTCCATTCCATTCCATTCCATTCCATTCCATTCCATTCCATTCCATTCCATTCCATTCCATTCCATTCCATTCCGTTCTACTCGGGTTCATTCCATTCCATTCCATTCCATTCCATTCCATTCCATTCCATTCCATTCCATTCCATTCCATTCCATTCCGTTCTACTCGGGTCCTTTCCATTCCATTCCATTCCATTCGATTCCATTCCATTTCATTCCATTCCATTCCATTCCATTCCATTCCGTTCTACTCGGGTTCATTCCATTCCATTGCATTCCATTCTATTGTATTCCATTGAATTCCATTCCATTCCATTCCATTCCATTCCATTCCATTCCATTCCATTCCATTCCATTCCATTCCATTCCATTCCGTTCTACTCGGGTTGATTCCATTCCATTCCATTCCATTCCACTGAATTCCATTGCATTCCATTCCAATCCATTCCATTCCATTCCATTCCGTTCCATTCCGTTCAACTCGGGTTGATTAGATTCCATTCCATTCCATTCCATTCGATTCCATTCAATTCCATTCCATTCAATTCCATTCCATTCCATTCCATTCCATTCCATTCCAATCCATTCCATTCTACTCGGGTTGATTCCATTCCATTCCATTCCATTCCATTCCATTCCATTCCAATCCATTCCATTCCATTCCATTCCTTTCCATTCCGTTCAACTCGGGTTGATTAGATTCCATTCCATTCCATTCCATTCGATTCCATTCAATTCCATTCCATTCCATTCCATTCCATTCCATTCCATTCCATTCCATTCCATTCCAATCCATTCCATTCTACTCGGGTTGATTCCATTCCATTCCATTCCATTCCATTCCATTCCATTCCATTCCATTCCCTTCCATTCCATTCCGTTCCATTCAGTTCCATTCGATTCCATTCGATTCCATTCCACTTCAATCCATTCCATTCCGTTCCGTTCTGTTACGTTCCTTTCCGTTCCGTTCTATTCGGGTTGATTCCATTCTATTCCACTCCATTCCATTCGATTCCATTCGATTCCATTCGATTCCATTCCATTCCATTCCATTCCATTCCATTCTATTCTATAGAATTCCATTCCATTCCATTCCATTGAATTCCTATCCATTTCATTCTACTCGGGTTGATTCCAATCCATTCCATTCCATTCCATTCCATTCCATTCGATTCCATTCGATTCCATTCCATTCCATTCCATTCCATTCCATTCCATTCCATTCCATTCCAATCCATTCCATTCTACTCGGGTTGATTCCATTCCATTCCATTCCATTTCTTTCCATTGCCTTCCATTCCATTCCATTCGGTTCCATTCGTTTCCATTCGATTCCATTCTATTCCACTCCATTCAATTCTATTCCATTCGATTCCATTCGATTCCATTCAATTCCATTCGATTCCATTCCATTCCATTCCATTCCTTTCCATTCCATTCCATTCCAATCCATTCCATTCTACTCGGGTTGATTCCATTCCATTCCATTCCATTCCACTCCATTCCATTCCATTCCATTCCATTCCGTTCAACTCAGGTTGATTCCATTCCATTCCATTCCATTCCATTCGATTCCATTCAATTCCATTCGATTCCATTCCATTCCATTCCATTCCTTTCCATTCCATTGCATTCCAATCCATTCCATTCTACTCGGGTTGATTCCATTCCATTCCATTCCATTCCATTCCATTCCATTCCATTCCCTTCCATTCCATTCCATTCGGTTCCATTCGATTCCATTCGATTCCATTCCATTTCACTCCATTCCATTCCATTCCGTTAAGTTCCGTTCTGTTCCGTTCCGTTCCGTTCTATTCGGGTTGATTCCATTCTATTCCACTCCATTCCATTCGATTCCATTCGATTCCATTCCATTCCATTCCATTCCATTCCATTCCATTCCATTCCATTCCATTCCCTTCCATTCTATTCTATTGAATTCCATTGCATTCCATTCCATTCCATTCCTATCCATTCCATTCTACTGGTGTTGATTCCATTCCTTTCCATTCCATTTCATTCCATTCCATTACATTCCGCTGTATTCGGGTTCATTCCATTCCATTCCATTCCATTTGATTCCATTCGATTCCATTCCATTCCTTTCCGTTCTACTCGGGTCCATTCCATTCCATTCCATTCCACTCCATTCCGTTCTGTTCCATTCGATTCCATTCCATTCCATTCCAATCCATTCCATTCAACTCGGGTTGATTCCATTCCATTCCATTCCATTCCATTCCATTCCATTCCATTCCATTCCATTCCATTCCATTTCATTCCAGTCCATTCCATTCGATTCCATTCCATTCCATTCCATTTCATTGCATTCCATTCCATTCCATTCCATTCCATTCCATTCCATTCCATTCCGTTCCATTCGGTTCCATTCAATTCCATTCGATTCCATTCTATTTCAATCCATTCCATTCCATTCCATTCCATTCCATTCCATTCTATTCTATTGAATTCCATTCCATTCCATTCCATTAAATTCCTATCCATTTCATTCTACTCGGGTTGATTCCAATCCATTCCATTCCATTCCATTCCATTCCATTCCATTCCATTCCATTCCATTCCATTCGATTCCATTCCATTCCATTCCATTCCATTCCATTCCAATCCATTCCATTCTACTCGGGTTGATTCCATTCCATTCCATTCCATTCCTTTCCATTGCATTCCATTCCATTCCATTCCATTCCATTCCACTCCATTCCATTCCATTCCATTCCATTCCATTCCATTCCATTCCATTCCACTCCATTCGATTCCATTCGATTCCATTCCATTCCATTCCATTCCATTCCATTCCATTCCAATCCATTCCATTCTACTCGGGTTGATTCCATTCCATTCCATTCCATTCCATTCCATTCCATTCCATTCCATTCCATTCCATTCCATTCCATTCCACTCCATTCCATTCCATTCCATTCAATTCCATTCCATTCGATTCCATTCGATTGCATTCGATTCCATTCCATTCCATTCCATTCCATTCCATTCCATTCCATTCCATTCCATTCCATTCCATTCGATTCCATTCCATTCCATTCCATTCCATTCCATTCCATTCCATTCCAATCCATTCCATTCTACTCGGGTTGATTCCATTCCATTCCATTCCATTCCATTCCATTCCATTCCATTCCCTTCCATTCCATTCCATTCGGTTCCATTCGATTCCATTCGATTCCATTCCATTTCACTCCATTCCATTCCACTCCATTCCATTCCATTCCGTTAAGTTCCGTTGTGTTCCTTTCCGTTCCGTTCTATTCGGGTTGATTCCATTCTATTCCACTCCATTCCATTCGATTCCATTCCATTCCATTCCATTCCATTCCATTCCATTCCATTCCATTCCATTCCATTCCATTCCGTTCTACTCGGGTTCATTCCATTCCATTCCATTCCATTCGGTTCCATTCGTTTCCATTCGATTCCATTCTATTCCACTCCATTCAATTCTATTCCATTCGATTCCATTCGATTCCATTCCGTTCCATTCCATTTCATTCTATTTCATTGAATTTCATTCCATTCCATTCCATTCCATTCCAATCCATTCCATTCTACCCGGGTTGATTCCATTCCATTCCATTCCATTCCATTCCGTTCCATTCTACTCGGGTTGATTCCATTCCATTCCATTCCATTCCATTCCATTCCATTCCATTCCATTCCATTCCATTCCATTCCTTTCCATTCCACTCCACTCCATTCCATTCCATTCCATTCCATTCCATTCCACTCCATTCCATTCCATTCCATTCAATTCCATTCCATTCGATTCCATTCGATTGCATTCGATTCCATTCCATTCCATTCCATTCCATTCCATTCCATTCCATTCCATTCCATTCCATTCCATTCGATTCCATTCCATTCCATTCCATTCCATTCCATTCCATTCCATTCCATTCCATTCCATTCCATTCCATTCCATTCCATTCCATTCCACTCCATTCCATTCCATTCCATTCAATTCCATTCCATTCGATTCCATTCGATTGCATTCGATTCCATTCCATTCCATTCCATTCCATTCCATTCCATTCCATTCCATTCCATTCCATTCCATTCCATTCGATTCCATTCCATTCCATTCCATTCCATTCCATTCCATTCCAATCCATTCCATTCTACTCGGGTTGATTCCATTCCATTCCATTCCATTCCATTCCATTCCATTCCATTCCCTTCCATTCCATTCCATTCGGTTCCATTCGATTCCATTCGATTCCATTCCATTTCACTCCATTCCATTCCACTCCATTCCATTCCATTCCGTTAAGTTCCGTTGTGTTCCTTTCCGTTCCGTTCTATTCGGGTTGATTCCATTCTATTCCACTCCATTCCATTCGATTCCATTCCATTCCTTTCCATTCCATTCCATTCCATTCCATTCCATTCCATTCCATTCCATTCCATTCCGTTCTACTCGGGTTCATTCCATTCCATTCCATTCCATTCGATTCCATTCCATTCCTTTCCAATCCATTCCATTCTACTCGGGTTGATTGCATTCCATTCCATTCCAGTACATTCCATTCGAATCAACTCCATTCCATTCCATTTCATTGCATTCCATTCTATTCCATTCCATTCCATTCCATTCCATTCCATTCCATTCCATTCCATTCCATTCCATTCCATTCCATTCCATTCCATTCCGTACTACTCTGGTTGATTCCTATCTATTCCATTCCATTCCATTCAATTCCATTAGATTCCATTCGATTCCATTCCATTCCATTCGATTCCGTTTGATTCCATTCGATTCCATTCCATTCCATTCCATTCCATTCCATTCCATTCCATCCCATTCCATTCCGTTCTACTCGGGTTGATTCCATTCTATTCCATTCCATTCCATTCGATTCCATTCGATTCCGTTCGATTCCATTCCATTCCATTCCATTCCATTCCATTCCATTCTATTCCATTGAACTCCATTCCATTCCATTCCATTCCATTCCATTCCATTCCATTCCATTCCATTTCGTTCCAGTCCTTTCCATTCGATTCCATTCCATTCCATTCCATTTCATTGCATTCCATTCCATTCCATTCCATTCCATTCCATTCCATTCCATTCCATTCCATTCCATTCCATTCCATTCCCTTCCATTCCGTTCCATTCGGTACCATTCGATTCCATTCCATTCCATTCCATTTCAATCCATTCCATTCCGTTCCGTTCCGTTCCGTTCCTTTCCGTTCTGTTCTATTCGGGTTGATTCCATTCTATTCCACTCTATTCGATTCGATTCCCTTCGATTCCATTCGATTCCATTCCATTCCATTCCATTCCATTCCATTCTATTCTATTGAATTCCATTCCATTCCATTCCATTAAATTCCTATCCATTTCATTCTACTTGGGTTGATTCCAATCCATTCCATTCCATTCCATTCCATTCCATTCCATCCCATTCCATTCCATTCGATTCCATTCCATTCTATTCCATTCCATTCCATTCCATTCCAATCCATTCCATTCTACTCGGGTTGATTCCATTCCATTCCATTCCATTCCATTCCTTTCCATTGCCTTCCATTCCATTCCATTCGGTTCCATTCGATTCCATTCGATTCCATTCTATTCCACTCCATTCAATTCTATTCCATTCGATTCCATTCGATTCCATTCCGTTCCATTCCACTCCATTCCATTTCATTCTATTTCATTGAATTTCATTCCATTCCATTCCATTCCATTCCAATCCATTCCATTCTACTCGGGTTGATTCCATTCCATTCCATTCCATTCCATTCCATTCCATTCCATTCCATTCCATTCCATTCCATTCCATTCCATTCGATTCCATTCGATTCCATTCCATTCCATTCCATTCCATTCCATTCCATTCCATTCCATTCGATTCCATTCCAATCCATTCCATTCCATTCCATTCCATTCCATTCCATTCCATTCCATTCCATTCCATTCCATTCCATTCCGTTCTACTCGGGTTCATTCCATTCCATTCCATTCCATTCCATTCCATTCCATTCTATTGCATTGAATTCCATTCCATTCCATTCCATTCCATTCCATTCCATTCCATTCCATTCCATTCCATTCCATTCCATTCCATTCCATTCCATTCCGTTCTACTCGGGTTCATTCCATTCCATTCCATTCCATTCCATTCCATTCCATTCCATTCCTTTCTACTCGGGTTGATTCCATTCCATTCCATTCCATTCCATTCTATTCCATTGAATTCCATTCCATTCCATACCATTCCATTCCATTCCATTCCATTCCATTCCATTCCAATCCATTCCATTCTACTCGGGTTGATTCCATTCCATTCCATTCCATTCCTTTCCATTGCATTCCATTCCATTCCATTCCATTCCATTCCATTCCACTCCATTCCATTCCATTCCATTCCATTCCATTCCATTCTATTCCATTCCACTCCATTCGATTCCATTCGATTCCATTCCATTCCATTCCATTCCATTCCATTCCATTCCAATCCATTCCATTCTACTCGGGTTGATTCCATTCCATTCCATTCCATTCCATTCCATTCCATTCCATTCCATTCCATTCCATTCCACTCCATTCCATTCCATTCCATTCCATTCCATTCCATTCGATTCCATTCGATTGCATTCGATTCCATTCCATTCCATTCCATTCCATTCCATTCCATTCCATTCCATTCGATTCCATTCCATTCCATTCCATTCCATTCCATTCCATTCCATTCCATTCCATTCCAATCCATTCCATTCTACTCGGGTTGATTCCATTCCATTCCATTCCATTCCATTCCATTCCATTCCATTCCCTTCCATTCCATTCCATTCGGTTCCATTCGATTCCATTCGATTCCATTCCATTTCACTCCATTCCATTCCACTCCATTCCATTCCATTCCGTTAAGTTCCGTTCTGTTCCTTTCCGTTCCGTTCTATTCGGGTTGATTCCATTCTATTCCACTCCATTCCATTCGATTCCATTCCATTCCATTCCATTCCATTCCATTCCATTCCATTCCATTCCATTCCATTCCATTCCATTCCATTCCGTTCTACTCGGGTTCATTCCATTCCATTCCATTCCATTCGATTCCATTCCATTCCTTTCCAATCCATTCCATTCTACTCGGGTTGATTTCATTCCATTCCATTCCAGTACATTCCATTCGAATCAACTCCATTCCATTCCATTTCATTGCATTAAATTCTATTCCATTCCATTCCATTCCATTCCATTCCATTCCATTCCATTCCATTCCATTCCGTACTACTCTGGTTGATTCCTATCTATTCCATTCCATTCCATTCAATTCCATTAGATTCCATTCGATTCCATTCCATTCCATTCCATTCCGTTTGATTCCATTCGATTCCATTCCATTCCATTCCATTCCATTCCATTCCATTCCATCCCATTCCATTCCGTTCTACTCGGGTTGATTCCATTCTATTCCATTCCATTCCATTCGATTCCATTCGATTCCGTTCGATTCCATTCCATTCCATTCCATTCCATTCCATTCCATTCTATTCCATTGAACTCCATTCCATTCCATTCCATTCCATTCCATTCCATTCCATTCCATTCCATTCCATTCCATTTCGTTCCAGTCCTTTCCATTCGATTCCATTCCATTCCATTCCATTTCATTGCATTCCATTCCATTCCATTCCATTCCATTCCATTCCATTCCATTCCATTCCATTCCATTCCATTCCATTCCATTCCCTTCCATTCCGTTCCATTCGGTACCATTCGATTCCATTCCATTCCATTCCATTTCAATCCATTCCATTCCGTTCCGTTCCGTTCCGTTCCTTTCCGTTCTGTTCTATTCGGGTTGATTCCATTCTATTCCACTCCATTCGATTCGATTCCCTTCGATTCCATTCGATTCCATTCCATTCCATTCCATTCCATTCCATTCTATTCTATTGAATTCCATTCCATTCCATTCCATTAAATTCCTATCCATTTCATTCTACTTGGGTTGATTCCAATCCATTCCATTCCATTCCATTCCATTCCATTCCATCCCATTCCATTCCATTCGATTCCATTCCATTCAATTCCATTCCATTCCATTCCATTCCAATCCATTCCATTCTACTCGGGTTGATTCCATTCCATTCCATTCCATTCCATTCCTTTCCATTGCCTTCCATTCCATTCCATTCGGTTCCATTCGATTCCATTCGATTCCATTCTATTCCACTCCATTCAATTCTATTCCATTCGATTCCATTCGATTCCATTCCGTTCCATTCCACTCCATTCCATTTCATTCTATTTCATTGAATTTCATTCCATTCCATTCCATTCCATTCCAATCCATTCCATTCTACTCGGGTTGATTCCATTCCATTCCATTCCATTCCATTCCATTCCATTCCATTCCATTCCATTCCATTCCATTCCATTCCATTCCATTCGATTCCATTCCATTCCATTCCATTCCATTCCATTCCATTCCATTCCATTCGATTCCATTCCAATCCATTCCATTCCATTCCATTCCATTCCATTCCATTCCATTCCATTCCATTCCATTCCATTCCATTCCGTTCTACTCGGGTTCATTCCATTCCATTCCATTCCATTCCATTCCATTCTATTGCATTGAATTCCATTCCATTCCATTCCATTCCATTCCATTCCATTCCATTCCATTCCATTCCATTCCATTCCATTCCATTCCATTCCATTCCTTTCTACTCGGGTTGATTCCATTCCATTCCATTCCATTCCATTCTATTCCATTGAATTCCATTCCATTCCATACCATTCCATTCCATTCCATTCCATTCCATTCCATTCCATTCCATTCCATTGCATTCCGTTCTACTCGGGTTGATTCCATTCCATTCCATTCCATAGAATTCCATTCCATTCCATTCCATTCCATTCCATGCCATTCCATTCCATTCCATTCCATTCCATTCCATTCCATTCCATTCCGTTCAACTCAGGTTGATTCCATTCCATTCCATTCCATTCCATTCGATTCCATTCAATTCCATTCGATTCCATTCCATTCCATTCCGTTCCATTTCATTCCATTCCATTCCATTCCAATCCATTCCATTCTACTCGGGTTGATTCCATTCCATTCCATTCCATTCCATTCCATTCGGTTCCATTCGATTCCATTCGATTCCATTCCATTTCACTCCATTCCATTCCGTTCCGTTCCGTTCCGTTCCATTCTATTCTATTCTATTTAATTCCATTCCATTCCATTCCATTCCATTCCTATCCATTCCATTCTACTCGGGTTGATTCCATTCCATTCCATTCCATTACATTCCATTCCATTCCATTCCATTCCATTCCATTCCATTCCATTCTATTCTATTTAATTCCATTCCATTCCATTCCATTCCATTCCTATCCATTCCATTCTACTCGGGTTGATTCCATTCCATTCCATTCCATTCCATTCCATTCCATTCCATTCCATTCCATTCCATTCCATTCCATTCCGTTCTACTCGAGTTTATTCCATTCCATTCCATTCCATTCCATTCCATTCCATTCCATTCCATTCCATTCCATTCCATTCCGTTCTACTCGGTTCCTTTCCATTCCATTCCATTCCATTCGATTCCATTCCATTCCATTCCAATCCATTCCATTCTACTCGGGTTGATTCCATTCCATTGCATTCCATTCCATTCCATTCCATTGCATTCCATTCCATTCCATTCCTTTCTACTCGGGTTGATCCCATTCCATTCCATTCCATTCCATTCCATTCCATTCCATTCCATTCCATTCCATTCGATTCCATTCCATTCCATTCCATTCCATTCCATTCCATTCCATTCCATTCCATTCCATTCCATTCCATTCCGTTCTACTCGGGTTCATTCCATTCCATTCCATTCCATTCCATTCCATTCCATTCCATTCCTTTCTACTCGGGTTGATTCCATTCCATTCCATTCCATTCCATTCTATTCCATTGAATTCCATTCCATTCCATACCATTCCATTCCATTCCATTCCATTCCATTCCATTCCACTCCATTCCATTCCATTCCATTCCATTCCGTTCAACTCAGGTTGATTCCATTCCATTCCATTCCATTCCATTCCATTCCATTCAATTCCATTCGATTCCATTCCATTCCATTCCATTCCTTTCCATTCCATTGCATTCCAATCCATTCCATTCTACTCGGGTTGATTCCATTCCATTCCATTCCATTCCATTCCATTCCATTCCATTCCATTCGGTTCCATTCGATTCCATTCGATTCCATTCCATTTCACTCCATTCCATTCCGTTCCGTTCCGTTCCGTTCCAGTCCATTCCGTTCTATTCGGGTTCATTCCATTCTATTCCACTCCATTCCATTCAATTCCATTCGATTCCATTCGATTCCATTCCATTCCATTCCATTCCATTCCATTCCATTCCCTTCCATTCTATTCTATTGAATTCCATTCCATTCCATTCCATTCCTATCCATTCCATTCTACTCGGGTTGATTCCATTCCATTCCATTCCATTCCATTCCATTCCATTCCATTCCATTCCATTCCGTTCCGTTCTACTCGGGTTCATTCCATTCCATTCCATTCCATTCCATTCCATTCCATTCCATTCCATTCCATTCCATTCCATTCCATTCCGTTCTACTCGGGTCCTTTCCATTCCATTCCATTCCATTCGATTCCATTCCATTCCATTCCAATCCATTCCATTCTACTCGGGTTGATTCCATTCCATTGCATTCCATTCCATTCCATTCCATTGCATTCCATTCCATTCCATTCCTTTCTACTCGGGTTGTTCCCATTCTATTCCATTCCATTCCATTCCATTCCATTCCATTCCATTCCATTTCATTGCATTCCATTCCATTCCATTCCATTCCATTCCATTCCATTCCATTCCATTCCATTCCATTCCTTTCTACTCGGGTTGATTCCATTCTATTCCATTCCATTCCATTCGATTCCATTCGATTCCATTCGATTCCATTCCATTCCATTCCATTCCATTCCATTCCGTTCAACTCGGGTTCATTCCATTCCATTGCATTCCATTCTATTGTATTCCATTGAATTCCATTCCATTCCATTCCATTCCATTCCTTTCAATTCCATTCCATTCCATTCCATTCCGTTCCATTCAGTTCCATTCGATTCCATTCGATTCCATTCCATTTCAATCCATTCCATTCCGTTCCGTTCTGTTACGTTCCTTTCCGTTCCGTTCTACTCGGGTTGATTCCATTCCATTCCATTCCATTCCATTCCATTCCATTCCATTCCATTCCGTTCCATTCAGTTCCATTCGATTCCATTCGATTCCATTCCATTTCAATCCATTCCATTCCGTTCCGTTCTGTTACGTTCCTTTCCGTTCCGTTCTATTCGGGTTGATTCCATTCTATTCCACTCCATTCCATTCGATTCCATTCGATTCAATTCGATTCCATTCCATTCCATTCCATTCCATTCCATTCCATTCCATTCCATTCCATTGAATTCCTATCCATTTCATTCTACTCGGGTTGATTCCAATCAATTCCATTCCATTCCATTCCATTCCATTCCATTCGATTCCATTCGATTCCATTCCATTCCATTCCATTCCATTCCATTCCATTCCATTCCATTCCAATCCATTCCATTCTACTCGGGTTGATTCCATTCCATTCCATTCCATTTCTTTCCATTGCCTTCCATTCCATTCCATTCGGTTCCATTCGTTTCCATTCGATTCCATTCTATTCCACTCCATTCAATTCTATTCCATTCGATTCCATTCGATTCCATTCCGTTCCATTCCATTTCATTCTATTTCATTGAATTTCATTCCATTCCATTCCATTCCATTCCAATCCATTCCATTCTACCCGGGTTGATTCCATTCCATTCCATTCCATTCCATTCCGTTCCATTCTACTCGGGTTGATTCCATTCCATTCCATTCCATTCCATTCCATTCCATTCCATTCCATTCCATTCCATTCCATTCCTTTCCATTCCACTCCACTCCATTCCATTCCATTCCATTCCATTCCATTCCATTCCATTCCATTCCATTCCATTCCATTCGATTGCATTCGATTCCATTCCATTCCATTCCATTCCATTCCATTCCATTCCATTCCATTCCATTCCATTCCATTCCTTTCCATTCCATTCCATTCCATTCCATTCCATTCGATTCCATTCCATTCCATTCCATTCCATTCCATTCCATTCCATTCCGTTCTACTCGGGTTCATTCCATTGCATTCCATTCCATTCCATTCTATTCCATTGAATTTCATTCCATTCCATTCCATTCCATTCCATTCCATTCCATTCCATTCCATTCCATTCCATTCCATTCCATTCCATTCTACTGGGGTTGATTCCATTCCATTCCATTCCATTCCATTCCATTCCATTCCATTCAATTCCATTCCATTCCATTCCATTCCATTCCATTCCATTCCATTCCATTCAATTCCATTCGATTCCATTCCATTCCATTCCATTCCATTCCATTCCATTCCATTCGGTTCCATTCGATTCCATTCGATTCCATTCCATTTCACTCCATTCCATTCCATTCCGTTCCGTTCCGTTCCAGTCCGTTCCGTTCTATTCGGGTTCATTCCATTCTATTCCACTCCATTCCATTCAATTCCATTTGATTCCATTCGATTCCATTCCATTCCATTCCATTCCATTCCATTCCATTCCCTTCCATTCTATTCTATTGAATTCCATTCCATTCCATTCCATTCCATTCCTATCCATTCCATTCTGCTCGGGTTGATTCCATTCCATTCCATTCCATTCCATTCCATTCCATTCCATTCCATTCCATTCCATTCCGTTCTACTCGGGTTCATTCCATTCCATTCCATTCCATTCCATTCCATTCCATTCCATTCCATTCCATTCCATTCCATTCCGTTCTACTCGGGTCCTTTCCATTCCATTCCATTCCATTCGATTCCCTTCCATTCCATTCTATTCCACTCCATTCCATTCAATTCCATTCGATTCCATTCGATTCCATTCCATTCCATTCCATTCCATTCCATTCCCTTCCATTTTATTCTATTGAATTCCATTCCATTCCATTCAACTCAGGTTGATTCCATTCCATTCCATTCCATTCCATTCGATTCCATTCAATTCCATTCGATTCCATTCCATTCCATTCCATTCCATTCCATTCCATTCCATTCCATTCCGTTCAACTCAGGTTGATTCCATTCCATTCCATTCCATTCCATTCCATTCCATTCCATTCCATTCGATTCCATTCCATTCCATTCCATTCCTTTCCATTCCATTCCATTCCAATCCATTCCATTCTACTCGGGTTGATTCCATTCCATTCCATTCCATTCCATTCCATTCGGTTCCATTCGATTCCATTCGATTCCATTCCATTTCACTCCATTCCATTCCGTTCCGTTCCGTTCCGTTCCAGTCCGTTCCGCTCTATTCGGGTTCATTCCATTCTATTCCACTCCATTCCATTCAATTCCATTCGATTCCATTCGATTCCATTCCATTCCATTCCATTCCATTCCATTCCATTCCATTCCCTTCCATTCTATTCTATTGAATTCCATTCCATTCCATTCCATTCCATTCCTATCCATTCCATTCTACTCGGGTTGATTCCATTCCATTCCATTCCATTCCATTCCATTCCATTCCATTCCATTCCATTCCATTCCATTCCATTCCGTTCTACTCGGGTTCATTCCATTCCATTCCATTCCATTCCATTCCATTCCATTCCATTCCATTCCATTCCATTCCATTCCATTCCATTCCATTCCGTTCTACTCGGGTCCTTTCCATTCCATTCCATTCCATTCGATTCCATTCCATTTCATTCCATTCCATTCCATTCCATTCCATTCCGTTCTACTCGGGTTCATTCCATTCCATTGCATTCCATTCTATTGTATTCCATTGAATTCCATTCCATTCCATTCCATTCCATTCCATTCCATTCCATTCCATTCCATTCCATTCCATTCCATTCCATTCCGTTCTACTCGGGTTGATTCCATTCCATTCCATTCCATTCCACTGAATTCCATTGCATTCCATTCCAATCCATTCCATTCCATTCCATTCCGTTCCATTCCGTTCAACTCGGGTTGATTAGATTCCATTCCATTCCATTCCATTCGATTCCATTCAATTCCATTCCATTCAATTCCATTCCATTCCATTCCATTCCATTCCATTCCAATCCATTCCATTCTACTCGGGTTGATTCCATTCCATTCCATTCCATTCCATTCCATTCCATTCCAATCCATTCCATTCCATTCCATTCCTTTCCATTCCGTTCAACTCGGGTTGATTAGATTCCATTCCATTCCATTCCATTCGATTCCATTCAATTCCATTCCATTCCATTCCATTCCATTCCATTCCATTCCATTCCATTCCATTCCATTCCATTCCAATCCATTCCATTCTACTCGGGTTGATTCCATTCCATTCCATTCCATTCCATTCCATTCCATTCCATTCCATTCCCTTCCATTCCATTCCGTTCCATTCAGTTCCATTCGATTCCATTCGATTCCATTCCACTTCAATCCATTCCATTCCGTTCCGTTCTGTTACGTTCCTTTCCGTTCCGTTCTATTCGGGTTGATTCCATTCTATTCCACTCCATTCCATTCGATTCCATTCGATTCCATTCGATTCCATTCCATTCCATTCCATTCCATTCCATTCTATTCTATAGAATTCCATTCCATTCCATTCCATTGAATTCCTATCCATTTCATTCTACTCGGGTTGATTCCAATCCATTCCATTCCATTCCATTCCATTCCATTCGATTCCATTCGATTCCATTCCATTCCATTCCATTCCATTCCATTCCATTCCATTCCATTCCAATCCATTCCATTCTACTCGGGTTGATTCCATTCCATTCCATTCCATTTCTTTCCATTGCCTTCCATTCCATTCCATTCGGTTCCATTCGTTTCCATTCGATTCCATTCTATTCCACTCCATTCAATTCTATTCCATTCGATTCCATTCGATTCCATTCAATTCCATTCGATTCCATTCCATTCCATTCCATTCCTTTCCATTCCATTCCATTCCAATCCATTCCATTCTACTCGGGTTGATTCCATTCCATTCCATTCCATTCCACTCCATTCCATTCCATTCCATTCCGTTCAACTCAGGTTGATTCCATTCCATTCCATTCCATTCCATTCGATTCCATTCAATTCCATTCGATTCCATTCCATTCCATTCCATTCCTTTCCATTCCATTGCATTCCAATCCATTCCATTCTACTCGGGTTGATTCCATTCCATTCCATTCCATTCCATTCCATTCCATTCCATTCCCTTCCATTCCATTCCATTCGGTTCCATTCGATTCCATTCGATTCCATTCCATTTCACTCCATTCCATTCCATTCCGTTAAGTTCCGTTCTGTTCCGTTCCGTTCCGTTCTATTCGGGTTGATTCCATTCTATTCCACTCCATTCCATTCGATTCCATTCGATTCCATTCCATTCCATTCCATTCCATTCCATTCCATTCCATTCCATTCCCTTCCATTCTATTCTATTGAATTCCATTGCATTCCATTCCATTCCATTCCTATCCATTCCATTCTACTGGTGTTGATTCCATTCCTTTCCATTCCATTTCATTCCATTCCATTACATTCCGCTGTATTCGGGTTCATTCCATTCCATTCCATTCCATTTGATTCCATTCGATTCCATTCCATTCCTTTCCGTTCTACTCGGGTCCATTCCATTCCATTCCATTCCACTCCATTCCGTTCTGTTCCATTCGATTCCATTCCATTCCATTCCAATCCATTCCATTCAACTCGGGTTGATTCCATTCCATTCCATTCCATTCCATTCCATTCCATTCCATTCCATTCCATTCCATTCCATTTCATTCCAGTCCATTCCATTCGATTCCATTCCATTCCATTCCATTTCATTGCATTCCATTCCATTCCATTCCATTCCATTCCATTCCATTCCATTCCGTTCCATTCGGTTCCATTCAATTCCATTCGATTCCATTCTATTTCAATCCATTCCATTCCATTCCATTCCATTCCATTCCATTCTATTCTATTGAATTCCATTCCATTCCATTCCATTAAATTCCTATCCATTTCATTCTACTCGGGTTGATTCCAATCCATTCCATTCCATTCCATTCCATTCCATTCCATTCCATTCCATTCCATTCCATTCGATTCCATTCCATTCCATTCCATTCCATTCCATTCCAATCCATTCCATTCTACTCGGGTTGATTCCATTCCATTCCATTCCATTCCTTTCCATTGCATTCCATTCCATTCCATTCCATTCCATTCCACTCCATTCCATTCCATTCCATTCCATTCCATTCCATTCCACTCCATTCGATTCCATTCGATTCCATTCCATTCCATTCCATTCCATTCCATTCCATTCCAATCCATTCCATTCTACTCGGGTTGATTCCATTCCATTCCATTCCATTCCATTCCATTCCATTCCATTCCATTCCATTCCATTCCATTCCACTCCATTCCATTCCATTCCATTCAATTCCATTCCATTCGATTCCATTCGATTGCATTCGATTCCATTCCATTCCATTCCATTCCATTCCATTCCATTCCATTCCATTCCATTCCATTCCATTCGATTCCATTCCATTCCATTCCATTCCATTCCATTCCATTCCATTCCAATCCATTCCATTCTACTCGGGTTGATTCCATTCCATTCCATTCCATTCCATTCCATTCCATTCCATTCCCTTCCATTCCATTCCATTCGGTTCCATTCGATTCCATTCGATTCCATTCCATTTCACTCCATTCCATTCCACTCCATTCCATTCCATTCCGTTAAGTTCCGTTGTGTTCCTTTCCGTTCCGTTCTATTCGGGTTGATTCCATTCTATTCCACTCCATTCCATTCGATTCCATTCCATTCCATTCCATTCCATTCCATTCCATTCCATTCCATTCCATTCCATTCCATTCCATTCCGTTCTACTCGGGTTCATTCCATTCCATTCCATTCCATTCGATTCCATTCCATTCCTTTCCAATCCATTCCATTCTACTCGGGTTGATTGCATTCCATTCCATTCCAGTACATTCCATTCGAATCAACTCCATTCCATTCCATTTCATTGCATTCCATTCTATTCCATTCCATTCCATTCCATTCCATTCCATTCCATTCCATTCCATTCCATTCCATTCCATTCCATTCCGTACTACTCTGGTTGATTCCTATCTATTCCATTCCATTCCATTCAATTCCATTAGATTCCATTCGATTCCATTCCATTCCATTCGATTCCGTTTGATTCCATTCGATTCCATTCCATTCCATTCCATTCCATTCCATTCCATTCCATCCCATTCCATTCCGTTCTACTCGGGTTGATTCCATTCTATTCCATTCCATTCCATTCGATTCCATTCGATTCCGTTCGATTCCATTCCATTCCATTCCATTCCATTAAATTCCATTCTATTCCATTGAACTCCATTCCATTCCATTCCATTCCATTCCATTCCATTCCATTCCATTCCATTTCGTTCCAGTCCTTTCCATTCGATTCCATTCCATTCCATTCCATTTCATTGCATTCCATTCCATTCCATTCCATTCCATTCCATTCCATTCCATTCCATTCCATTCCATTCCATTCCATTCCCTTCCATTCCGTTCCATTCGGTACCATTCGATTCCATTCCATTCCATTCCATTTCAATCCATTCCATTCCGTTCCGTTCCGTTCCGTTCCTTTCCGTTCTGTTCTATTCGGGTTGATTCCATTCTATTCCACTCTATTCGATTCGATTCCCTTCGATTCCATTCGATTCCATTCCATTCCATTCCATTCCATTCCATTCTATTCTATTGAATTCCATTCCATTCCATTCCATTAAATTCCTATCCATTTCATTCTACTTGGGTTGATTCCAATCCATTCCATTCCATTCCATTCCATTCCATTCCATCCCATTCCATTCCATTCGATTCCATTCCATTCTATTCCATTCCATTCCATTCCATTCCAATCCATTCCATTCTACTCGGGTTGATTCCATTCCATTCCATTCCATTCCATTCCTTTCCATTGCCTTCCATTCCATTCCATTCGGTTCCATTCGATTCCATTCGATTCCATTCTATTCCACTCCATTCAATTCTATTCCATTCGATTCCATTCGATTCCATTCCGTTCCATTCCACTCCATTCCATTTCATTCTATTTCATTGAATTTCATTCCATTCCATTCCATTCCATTCCAATCCATTCCATTCTACTCGGGTTGATTCCATTCCATTCCATTCCATTCCATTCCATTCCATTCCATTCCATTCCATTCCATTCCATTCCATTCCATTCGATTCCATTCGATTCCATTCCATTCCATTCCATTCCATTCCATTCCATTCCATTCCATTCGATTCCATTCCAATCCATTCCATTCCATTCCATTCCATTCCATTCCATTCCATTCCATTCCATTCCATTCCATTCCGTTCTACTCGGGTTCATTCCATTCCATTCCATTCCATTCCATTCCATTCTATTGCATTGAATTCCATTCCATTCCATTCCATTCCATTCCATTCCATTCCATTCCATTCCATTCCATTCCATTCCATTCCATTCCATTCCATTCCATTCCGTTCTACTCGGGTTCATTCCATTCCATTCCATTCCATTCCATTCCATTCCATTCCATTCCTTTCTACTCGGGTTGATTCCATTCCATTCCATTCCATTCCATTCTATTCCATTGAATTCCATTCCATTCCATACCATTCCATTCCATTCCATTCCATTCCATTCCATTCCATTCCATTCCAATCCATTCCATTCTACTCGGGTTGATTCCATTCCATTCCATTCCATTCCTTTCCATTGCATTCCATTCCATTCCATTCCATTCCATTCCACTCCATTCCATTCCATTCCATTCCATTCCATTCCATTCTATTCCATTCCACTCCATTCGATTCCATTCGATTCCATTCCATTCCATTCCATTCCATTCCATTCCATTCCAATCCATTCCATTCTACTCGGGTTGATTCCATTCCATTCCATTCCATTCCATTCCATTCCATTCCATTCCATTCCATTCCATTCCACTCCATTCCATTCCATTCCATTCCATTCCATTCCATTCGATTCCATTCGATTGCATTCGATTCCATTCCATTCCATTCCATTCCATTCCATTCCATTCCATTCCATTCCATTCCATTCCATTCGATTCCATTCCATTCCATTCCATTCCATTCCATTCCATTCCATTCCATTCCAATCCATTCCATTCTACTCGGGTTGATTCCATTCCATTCCATTCCATTCCATTCCATTCCATTCCATTCCCTTCCATTCCATTCCATTCGGTTCCATTCGATTCCATTCGATTCCATTCCTTTTCACTCCATTCCATTCCACTCCATTCCATTCCATTCCGTTAAGTTCCGTTCTGTTCCTTTCCGTTCCGTTCTATTCGGGTTGATTCCATTCTATTCCACTCCATTCCATTCGATTCCATTCCATTCCATTCCATTCCATTCCATTCCATTCCATTCCATTCCATTCCATTCCATTCCGTTCTACTCGGGTTCATTCCATTCCATTCCATTCCATTCGATTCCATTCCATTCCTTTCCAATCCATTCCATTCTACTCGGGTTGATTGCATTCCATTCCATTCCAGTACATTCCATTCGAATCAACTCCATTCCATTCCATTTCATTGCATTAAATTCTATTCCATTCCATTCCATTCCATTCCATTCCATTCCATTCCATTCCATTCCATTCCGTACTACTCTGGTTGATTCCTATCTATTCCATTCCATTCCATTCAATTCCATTAGATTCCATTCGATTCCATTCCATTCCATTCCATTCCGTTTGATTCCATTCGATTCCATTCCATTCCATTCCATTCCATTCCATTCCATTCCATCCCATTCCATTCCGTTCTACTCGGGTTGATTCCATTCTATTCCATTCCATTCCATTCGATTCCATTCGATTCCGTTCGATTCCATTCCATTCCATTCCATTCCATTCCATTCTATTGCATTGAATTCCATTCCATTCCATTCCATTCCATTCCATTCCATTCCATTCCATTCCATTCCATTCCATTCCATTCCATTCCATTCCATTCCATTCCATTCCGTTCTACTCGGGTTCATTCCATTCCATTCCATTCCATTCCATTCCATTCCATTCCATTCCTTTCTACTCGGGTTGATTCCATTCCATTCCATTCCATTCCATTCTATTCCATTGAATTCCATTCCATTCCATACCATTCCATTCCATTCCATTCCATTCCATTCCATTCCATTCCATTCCAATCCATTCCATTCTACTCGGGTTGATTCCATTCCATTCCATTCCATTCCTTTCCATTGCATTCCATTCCATTCCATTCCATTCCATTCCACTCCATTCCATTCCATTCCATTCCATTCCATTCCATTCTATTCCATTCCACTCCATTCGATTCCATTCGATTCCATTCCATTCCATTCCATTCCATTCCATTCCATTCCAATCCATTCCATTCTACTCGGGTTGATTCCATTCCATTCCATTCCATTCCATTCCATTCCATTCCATTCCATTCCATTCCATTCCACTCCATTCCATTCCATTCCATTCCATTCCATTCCATTCGATTCCATTCGATTGCATTCGATTCCATTCCATTCCATTCCATTCCATTCCATTCCATTCCATTCCATTCCATTCCATTCCATTCGATTCCATTCCATTCCATTCCATTCCATTCCATTCCATTCCGTTCTACTCGGGTTCATTCCATTCCATTCCATTCCATTCCATTCCATTCCATTCCATTCCTTTCTACTCGGGTTGATTCCATTCCATTCCATTCCATTCCATTCTATTCCATTGAATTCCATTCCATTCCATACCATTCCATTCCATTCCATTCCATTCCATTCCATTCCATTCCATTCCAATCCATTCCATTCTACTCGGGTTGATTCCATTCCATTCCATTCCATTCCTTTCCATTGCATTCCATTCCATTCCATTCCATTCCATTCCACTCCATTCCATTCCATTCCATTCCATTCCATTCCATTCTATTCCATTCCACTCCATTCGATTCCATTCGATTCCATTCCATTCCATTCCATTCCATTCCATTCCATTCCAATCCATTCCATTCTACTCGGGTTGATTCCATTCCATTCCATTCCATTCCATTCCATTCCATTCCATTCCATTCCATTCCATTCCACTCCATTCCATTCCATTCCATTCCATTCCATTCCATTCGATTCCATTCGATTGCATTCGATTCCATTCCATTCCATTCCATTCCATTCCATTCCATTCCATTCCATTCCATTCCATTCCATTCGATTCCATTCCATTCCATTCCATTCCATTCCATTCCATTCCATTCCATTCCAATCCATTCCATTCTACTCGGGTTGATTCCATTCCATTCCATTCCATTCCATTCCATTCCATTCCATTCCCTTCCATTCCATTCCATTCGGTTCCATTCGATTCCATTCGATTCCATTCCTTTTCACTCCATTCCATTCCACTCCATTCCATTCCATTCCGTTAAGTTCCGTTCTGTTCCTTTCCGTTCCGTTCTATTCGGGTTGATTCCATTCTATTCCACTCCATTCCATTCGATTCCATTCCATTCCATTCCATTCCATTCCATTCCATTCCATTCCATTCCATTCCATTCCATTCCGTTCTACTCGGGTTCATTCCATTCCATTCCATTCCATTCGATTCCATTCCATTCCTTTCCAATCCATTCCATTCTACTCGGGTTGATTGCATTCCATTCCATTCCAGTACATTCCATTCGAATCAACTCCATTCCATTCCATTTCATTGCATTAAATTCTATTCCATTCCATTCCATTCCATTCCATTCCATTCCATTCCATTCCATTCCATTCCGTACTACTCTGGTTGATTCCTATCTATTCCATTCCATTCCATTCAATTCCATTAGATTCCATTCGATTCCATTCCATTCCATTCCATTCCGTTTGATTCCATTCGATTCCATTCCATTCCATTCCATTCCATTCCATTCCATTCCATCCCATTCCATTCCGTTCTACTCGGGTTGATTCCATTCTATTCCATTCCATTCCATTCGATTCCATTCGATTCCGTTCGATTCCATTCCATTCCATTCCATTCCATTCCATTCCATTCTATTCCATTGAACTCCATTCCATTCCATTCCATTCCATTCCATTCCATTCCATTCCATTCCATTCCATTCCATTTCGTTCCAGTCCTTTCCATTCGATTCCATTCCATTCCATTCCATTTCATTGCATTCCATTCCATTCCATTCCATTCCATTCCATTCCATTCCATTCCATTCCATTCCATTCCATTCCATTCCATTCCATTCCCTTCCATTCCGTTCCATTCGGTACCATTCGATTCCATTCCATTCCATTCCATTTCAATCCATTCCATTCCGTTCCGTTCCGTTCCGTTCCTTTCCGTTCTGTTCTATTCGGGTTGATTCCATTCTATTCCACTCCATTCGATTCGATTCCCTTCGATTCCATTCGATTCCATTCCATTCCATTCCATTCCATTCCATTCTATTCTATTGAATTCCATTCCATTCCATTCCATTAAATTCCTATCCATTTCATTCTACTTGGGTTGATTCCAATCCATTCCATTCCATTCCATTCCATTCCATTCCATCCCATTCCATTCCATTCGATTCCATTCCATTCAATTCCATTCCATTCCATTCCATTCCAATCCATTCCATTCTACTCGGGTTGATTCCATTCCATTCCATTCCATTCCATTCCTTTCCATTGCCTTCCATTCCATTCCATTCGGTTCCATTCGATTCCATTCGATTCCATTCTATTCCACTCCATTCAATTCTATTCCATTCGATTCCATTCGATTCCATTCCGTTCCATTCCACTCCATTCCATTTCATTCTATTTCATTGAATTTCATTCCATTCCATTCCATTCCATTCCAATCCATTCCATTCTACTCGGGTTGATTCCATTCCATTCCATTCCATTCCATTCCATTCCATTCCATTCCATTCCATTCCATTCCATTCCATTCCATTCGATTCCATTCCATTCCATTCCATTCCATTCCATTCCATTCCATTCCATTCGATTCCATTCCAATCCATTCCATTCCATTCCATTCCATTCCATTCCATTCCATTCCATTCCATTCCATTCCATTCCGTTCTACTCGGGTTCATTCCATTCCGTTCCATTCCATTCCATTCCATTCTATTGCATTGAATTCCATTCCATTCCATTCCATTCCATTCCATTCCATTCCATTCCATTCCATTCCATTCCATTCCATTCCATTCCATTCCTTTCTACTCGGGTTGATTCCATTCCATTCCATTCCATTCCATTCTATTCCATTGAATTCCATTCCATTCCATACCATTCCATTCCATTCCATTCCATTCCATTCCATTCCATTGCATTCCGTTCTACTCGGGTTGATTCCATTCCATTCCATTCCATAGAATTCCATTCCATTCCATTCCATTCCATTCCATGCCATTCCATTCCATTCCATTCCATTCCATTCCATTCCATTCCATTCCGTTCAACTCAGGTTGATTCCATTCCATTCCATTCCATTCCATTCGATTCCATTCAATTCCATTCGATTCCATTCCATTCCATTCCGTTCCATTTCATTCCATTCCATTCCATTCCAATCCATTCCATTCTACTCGGGTTGATTCCATTCCATTCCATTCCATTCCATTCCATTCGGTTCCATTCGATTCCATTCGATTCCATTCCATTTCACTCCATTCCATTCCGTTCCGTTCCGTTCCGTTCCATTCTATTCTATTCTATTTAATTCCATTCCATTCCATTCCATTCCATTCCTATCCATTCCATTCTACTCGGGTTGATTCCATTCCATTCCATTCCATTCCATTCCATTCCATTCCATTCCATTCCATTCCATTCTATTCTATTTAATTCCATTCCATTCCATTCCATTCCATTCCTATCCATTCCATTCTACTCGGGTTGATTCCATTCCATTCCATTCCATTCCATTCCATTCCATTCCATTCCATTCCATTCCATTCCATTCCGTTCTACTCGAGTTTATTCCATTCCATTCCATTCCATTCCATTCCATTCCATTCCATTCCATTCCATTCCATTCCATTCCGTTCTACTCGGTTCCTTTCCATTCCATTCCATTCCATTCGATTCCATTCCATTCCATTCCAATCCATTCCATTCTACTCGGGTTGATTCCATTCCATTGCATTCCATTCCATTCCATTCCATTGCATTCCATTCCATTCCATTCCTTTCTACTCGGGTTGATCCCATTCCATTCCATTCCATTCCATTCCATTCCATTCCATTCCATTCCATTCCATTCGATTCCATTCCATTCCATTCCATTCCATTCCATTCCATTCCATTCCATTCCATTCCATTCCATTCCGTTCTACTCGGGTTCATTCCATTCCATTCCATTCCATTCCATTCCATTCCATTCCATTCCTTTCTACTCGGGTTGATTCCATTCCATTCCATTCCATTCCATTCTATTCCATTGAATTCCATTCCATTCCATACCATTCCATTCCATTCCATTCCATTCCATTCCATTCCACTCCATTCCATTCCATTCCATTCCATTCCGTTCAACTCAGGTTGATTCCATTCCATTCCATTCCATTCCATTCAATTCCATTCGATTCCATTCCATTCCATTCCATTCCTTTCCATTCCATTGCATTCCAATCCATTCCATTCTACTCGGGTTGATTCCATTCCATTCCATTCCATTCCATTCCATTCCATTCCATTCCATTCGGTTCCATTCGATTCCATTCGATTCCATTCCATTTCACTCCATTCCATTCCGTTCCGTTCCGTTCCGTTCCAGTCCATTCCGTTCTATTCGGGTTCATTCCATTCTATTCCACTCCATTCCATTCAATTCCATTCGATTCCATTCGATTCCATTCCATTCCATTCCATTCCATTCCATTCCATTCCCTTCCATTCTATTCTATTGAATTCCATTCCATTCCATTCCATTCCTATCCATTCCATTCTACTCGGGTTGATTCCATTCCATTCCATTCCATTCCATTCCATTCCATTCCATTCCATTCCATTCCGTTCCGTTCTACTCGGGTTCATTCCATTCCATTCCATTCCATTCCATTCCATTCCATTCCATTCCATTCCATTCCATTCCGTTCTACTCGGGTCCTTTCCATTCCATTCCATTCCATTCGATTCCATTCCATTCCATTCCAATCCATTCCATTCTACTCGGGTTGATTCCATTCCATTGCATTCCATTCCATTCCATTCCATTGCATTCCATTCCATTCCATTCCTTTCTACTCGGGTTGTTCCCATTCTATTCCATTCCATTCCATTCCATTCCATTCCATTCCATTCCATTCCATTTCATTGCATTCCATTCCATTCCATTCCATTCCATTCCATTCCATTCCATTCCATTCCATTCCATTCCTTTCTACTCGGGTTGATTCCATTCTATTCCATTCCATTCCATTCGATTCCATTCGATTCCATTCGATTCCATTCCATTCCATTCCATTCCATTCCATTCCGTTCAACTCGGGTTCATTCCATTCCATTGCATTCCATTCTATTGTATTCCATTGAATTCCATTCCATTCCATTCCATTCCATTCCTTTCAATTCCATTCCATTCCATTCCATTCCGTTCCATTCAGTTCCATTCGATTCCATTCGATTCCATTCCATTTCAATCCATTCCATTCCGTTCCGTTCTGTTACGTTCCTTTCCGTTCCGTTCTACTCGGGTTGATTCCATTCCATTCCATTCCATTCCATTCCATTCCATTCCATTCCATTCCGTTCCATTCAGTTCCATTCGATTCCATTCGATTCCATTCCATTTCAATCCATTCCATTCCGTTCCGTTCTGTTACGTTCCTTTCCGTTCCGTTCTATTCGGGTTGATTCCATTCTATTCCACTCCATTCCATTCGATTCCATTCGATTCAATTCGATTCCATTCCATTCCATTCCATTCCATTCCATTCCATTCCATTCTATTCTATAGAATTCCATTCCATTCCATTCCATTGAATTCCTATCCATTTCATTCTACTCGGGTTGATTCCAATCAATTCCATTCCATTCCATTCCATTCCATTCCATTCGATTCCATTCGATTCCATTCCATTCCATTCCATTCCATTCCATTCCATTCCATTCCAATCCATTCCATTCTACTCGGGTTGATTCCATTCCATTCCATTCCATTTCTTTCCATTGCCTTCCATTCCATTCCATTCGGTTCCATTCGTTTCCATTCGATTCCATTCTATTCCACTCCATTCAATTCTATTCCATTCGATTCCATTCGATTCCATTCCGTTCCATTCCATTTCATTCTATTTCATTGAATTTCATTCCATTCCATTCCATTCCATTCCAATCCATTCCATTCTACCCGGGTTGATTCCATTCCATTCCATTCCATTCCATTCCGTTCCATTCTACTCGGGTTGATTCCATTCCATTCCATTCCATTCCATTCCATTCCATTCCATTCCATTCCATTCCATTCCATTCCATTCCTTTCCACTCCACTCCACTCCATTCCATTCCATTCCATTCCATTCCATTCCATTCCATTCCATTCCATTCCATTCCATTCGATTGCATTCGATTCCATTCCATTCCATTCCATTCCATTCCATTCCATTCCATTCCATTCCATTCCATTCCTTTCCATTCCATTCCATTCCATTCCATTCCATTCGATTCCATTCCATTCCATTCCATTCCATTCCATTCCATTCCATTCCGTTCTACTCGGGTTCATTCCATTGCATTCCATTCCATTCCATTCTATTCCATTGAATTTCATTCCATTCCATTCCATTCCATTCCATTCCATTCCATTCCATTCCATTCCATTCCATTCCATTCCATTCTACTGGGGTTGATTCCATTCCATTCCATTCCATTCCATTCCATTCCATTCCATTCAATTCCATTCCATTCCATTCCATTCCATTCCATTCCATTCCATTCCATTCAATTCCATTCGATTCCATTCCATTCCATTCCATTCCATTCCATTCCATTCCATTCGGTTCCATTCGATTCCATTCGATTCCATTCCATTTCACTCCATTCCATTCCATTCCGTTCCGTTCCGTTCCAGTCCGTTCCGTTCTATTCGGGTTCATTCCATTCTATTCCACTCCATTCCATTCAATTCCATTTGATTCCATTCGATTCCATTCCATTCCATTCCATTCCATTCCATTCCATTCCCTTCCATTCTATTCTATTGAATTCCATTCCATTCCATTCCATTCCATTCCTATCCATTCCATTCTACTCGGGTTGATTCCATTCCATTCCATTCCATTCCATTCCATTCCATTCCATTCCATTCCGTTCTACTCGGGTTCATTCCATTCCATTCCATTCCATTCCATTCCATTCCATTCCATTCCATTCCATTCCATTCCATTCCGTTCTACTCGGGTCCTTTCCATTCCATTCCATTCCATTCGATTCCCTTCCATTCCATTCTATTCCACTCCATTCCATTCAATTCCATTCGATTCCATTCGATTCCATTCCATTCCATTCCATTCCATTCCATTCCCTTCCATTTTATTCTATTGAATTCCATTCCATTCCATTCAACTCAGGTTGATTCCATTCCATTCCATTCCATTCCATTCGATTCCATTCAATTCCATTCGATTCCATTCCATTCCATTCCATTCCATTCCATTCCATTCCATTCCATTCCATTCCGTTCAACTCAGGTTGATTCCATTCCATTCCATTCCATTCCATTCCATTCCATTCCATTCCATTCGATTCCATTCCATTCCATTCCATTCCTTTCCATTCCATTCCATTCCAATCCATTCCATTCTACTCGGGTTGATTCCATTCCATTCCATTCCATTCCATTCCATTCGGTTCCATTCGATTCCATTCGATTCCATTCCATTTCACTCCATTCCATTCCGTTCCGTTCCGTTCCGTTCCAGTCCGTTCCGCTCTATTCGGGTTCATTCCATTCTATTCCACTCCATTCCATTCAATTCCATTCGATTCCATTCGATTCCATTCCATTCCATTCCATTCCATTCCATTCCATTCCATTCCCTTCCATTCTATTCTATTGAATTCCATTCCATTCCATTCCATTCCATTCCTATCCATTCCATTCTACTCGGGTTGATTCCATTCCATTCCATTCCATTCCATTCCATTCCATTCCATTCCATTCCATTCCATTCCATTCCATTCCATTCCGTTCTACTCGGGTTCATTCCATTCCATTCCATTCCATTCCATTCCATTCCATTCCATTCCATTCCATTCCATTCCATTCCATTCCATTCCATTCCATTCCATTCCGTTCTACTCGGGTCCTTTCCATTCCATTCCATTCCATTCGATTCCATTCCATTTCATTCCATTCCATTCCATTCCATTCCATTCCGTTCTACTCGGGTTCATTCCATTCCATTGCATTCCATTCTATTGTATTCCATTGAATTCCATTCCATTCCATTCCATTCCATTCCATTCCATTCCATTCCATTCCATTCCATTCCATTCCATTCCATTCCGTTCTACTCGGGTTGATTCCATTCCATTCCATTCCATTCCACTGAATTCCATTGCATTCCATTCCGTTCCATTCCGTTCAACTCGGGTTGATTAGATTCCATTCCATTCCATTCCATTCGATTCCATTCAATTCCATTCCATTCAATTCCATTCCATTCCATTCCATTCCATTCCATTCCAATCCATTCCATTCTACTCGGGTTGATTCCATTCCATTCCATTCCATTCCATTCCATTCCATTCCAATCCATTCCATTCCATTCCATTCCTTTCCATTCCGTTCAACTCGGGTTGATTAGATTCCATTCCATTCCATTCCATTCGATTCCATTCAATTCCATTCCATTCCATTCCATTCCATTCCATTCCATTCCATTCCATTCCATTCCATTCCAATCCATTCCATTCTACTCGGGTTGATTCCATTCCATTCCATTCCATTCCATTCCATTCCATTCCATTCCATTCCCTTCCATTCCATTCCGTTCCATTCAGTTCCATTCGATTCCATTCGATTCCATTCCACTTCAATCCATTCCATTCCGTTCCGTTCTGTTACGTTCCTTTCCGTTCCGTTCTATTCGGGTTGATTCCATTCTATTCCACTCCATTCCATTCGATTCCATTCGATTCCATTCGATTCCATTCCATTCCATTCCATTCCATTCCATTCTATTCTATAGAATTCCATTCCATTCCATTCCATTGAATTCCTATCCATTTCATTCTACTCGGGTTGATTCCAATCCATTCCATTCCATTCCATTCCATTCCATTCGATTCCATTCGATTCCATTCCATTCCATTCCATTCCATTCCATTCCATTCCATTCCATTCCAATCCATTCCATTCTACTCGGGTTGATTCCATTCCATTCCATTCCATTTCTTTCCATTGCCTTCCATTCCATTCCATTCGGTTCCATTCGTTTCCATTCGATTCCATTCTATTCCACTCCATTCAATTCTATTCCATTCGATTCCATTCGATTCCATTCAATTCCATTCGATTCCATTCCATTCCATTCCATTCCTTTCCATTCCATTCCATTCCAATCCATTCCATTCTACTCGGGTTGATTCCATTCCATTCCATTCCATTCCACTCCATTCCATTCCATTCCATTCCATTCCGTTCAACTCAGGTTGATTCCATTCCATTCCATTCCATTCCATTCGATTCCATTCAATTCCATTCGATTCCATTCCATTCCATTCCATTCCTTTCCATTCCATTGCATTCCAATCCATTCCATTCTACTCGGGTTGATTCCATTCCATTCCATTCCATTCCATTCCATTCCATTCCATTCCATTCCATTCCATTCGGTTCCATTCGATTCCATTCGATTCCATTCCATTTCACTCCATTCCATTCCGTTCCGTTCCGTTCCGTTCCAGTCCATTCCGTTCTATTCGGGTTCATTCCATTCTATTCCACTCCATTCCATTCAATTCCATTCGATTCCATTCGATTCCATTCCATTCCATTCCATTCCATTCCATTCCATTCCATTCTATTCTATTGAATTCCATTCCATTCCATTCCATTCCATTCCATTCCATTCCTATCCATTCCATTCTACTCGGGTTGATTCCATTCCATTCCATTCCATTCCATTCCATTCCATTCCATTCCATTCCATTCCATTCCATTCCATTCCATTCCGTTCTACTCGGGTTCATTCCATTCCATTCCATTCCATTCCATTCCATTCCATTCCATTCCATTCCATTCCGTTCTACTCGGGTCCTTTCCATTCCATTCCATTCCGTTCTACTCGGGTTCATTCCATTCCATTCCATTCCATTCCATTCCATTCCATTCCATTCCATTCCGTTCTACTCGGGTCCTTTCCATTCCATTCCATTCCATTCGATTCCATTCCATTCCATTCCAATCCATTCCATTCTACTCGGGTTGATTCCATTCCATTGCATTCCATTCCATTCCATTCCATTGCATTCCATTCCATTCCATTCCTTTCTACTCGATTTGTTCCCATTCTATTCCATTCCATTCCATTCCATTCCATTCCATTCCATTCCATTCCATTTCATTGCATTCCATTCCATTCCATTCCATTCCATTCCATTCCATTCCTTTCTACTCGGGTTGATTCCATTCTATTCCATTCCATTCCATTCGATTCCATTCGATTCCATTCGATTCCATTCCATTCCATTCCATTCCATTCCATTCCGTTCTACTCGGGTTCATTCCATTCCATTGCATTCCATTCTATTGTATTCCATTGAATTCCATTCCATTCCATTCCATTCCATTCCATTCCATTCCATTCCATTCCATTCCGTTCCATTCAGTTCCATTCGATTCCATTCGATTCCATTCCATTTCAATCCATTCCATTCCGTTCCGTTCTGTTACGTTCCTTTCCGTTCCGTTCTACTCGGGTTGATTCCATTCCATTCCATTCCATTCCATTCCATTCCATTCCATTCCATTCCATTCCGTTCCATTCAGTTCCATTCGATTCCATTCGATTCCATTCCATTTCAATCCATTCCATTCCGTTCCGTTCTGTTACGTTCCTTTCCGTTCCGTTCTATTCGGGTTGATTCCATTCTATTCCACTCCATTCCATTCGATTCCATTCGATTCAGTTCGATTCCATTCCATTCCATTCCATTCCATTCCATTCCATTCCATTCTATTCTATAGAATTCCATTCCATTCCATTCCATTGAATTCCTATCCATTTCATTCTACTCGGGTTGATTCCAATCCATTCCATTCCATTCCATTCCATTCCATTCCATTCGATTCCATTCGATTCCATTCCATTCCATTCCATTCCATTCCATTCCATTCCATTCCATTCCAATCCATTCCATTCTACTCGGGTTGATTCCATTCCATTCCATTCCATTTCTTTCCATTGCCTTCCATTCCATTCCATTCGGTTCCATTCGTTTCCATTCGATTCCATTCTATTCCACTCCATTCAATTCTATTCCATTCGATTCCATTCGATTCCATTCCGTTCCATTCCATTTCATTCTATTTCATTGAATTTCATTCCATTCCATTCCATTCCATTCCAATCCATTCCATTCTACCCGGGTTGATTCCATTCCATTCCATTCCATTCCATTCCGTTCCATTCTACTCCGGTTGATTCCATTCCATTCCATTCCATTCCATTCCATTCCATTCCATTCCATTCCATTCCTTTCCATTCCACTCCACTCCATTCCATTCCATTCCATTCCATTCCATTCCATTCCATTCCATTCGATTCCATTCGATTGCATTCGATTCCATTCCATTCCATTCCATTCCATTCCATTCCATTCCATTCCATTCCATTCCTTTCCATTCCATTCCATTCCATTCCATTCCATTCGATTCCATTCCATTCCATTCCATTCCATTCCATTCCATTCCATTCCGTTCTACTCGGGTTCATTCCATTGCATTCCATTCCATTCCATTCTATTCCATTGAATTTCATTCCATTCCATTCCATTCCATTCCATTCCATTCCATTCCATTCCATTCTACTGGGGTTGATTCCATTCCATTCCATTCCATTCCATTCCATTCCATTCCATTCAATTCCATTCCATTCCATTCCATTCCATTCCATTCCATTCGATTCCATTCGATTCCATTCCATTCCATTCCATTCCATTCCATTCCATTCCATTCCATTCGGTTCCATTCGATTCCATTCGATTCCATTCCATTTCACTCCATTCCATTCCATTCCGTTCCGTTCCGTTCCAGTCCGTTCCGTTCTATTCGGGTTCATTCCATTCTATTCCACTCCATTCCATTCAATTCCATTTGATTCCATTCGATTCCATTCCATTCCATTCCATTCCATTCCATTCCATTCCATTCCCTTCCATTCTATTCTATTGAATTCCATTCCATTCCATTCCATTCCATTCCTATCCATTCCATTCTACTCGGGTTGATTCCATTCCATTCCATTCCATTCCATTCCATTCCATTCCATTCCATTCCATTCCATTCCATTCCATTCCGTTCTACTCGGGTTCATTCCATTCCATTCCATTCCATTCCATTCCATTCCATTCCATTCCATTCCATTCCATTCCGTTCTACTCGGGTCCTTTCCATTCCATTCCATTCCATTCGATTCCCTTCCATTCCATTCTATTCCACTCCATTCCATTCAATTCCATTCGATTCCATTCGATTCCATTCCATTCCATTCCATTCCATTCCATTCCATTCCCTTCCATTTTATTCTATTGAATTCCATTCCATTCCATTCAACTCAGGTTGATTCCATTCCATTCCATTCCATTCCATTCGATTCCATTCAATTCCATTCGATTCCATTCCATTCCATTCCATTCCATTCCATTCCATTCCATTCCATTCCGTTCAACTCAGGTTGATTCCATTCCATTCCATTCCATTCAATTCCATTCGATTCCATTCCATTCCATTCCATTCCTTTCCATTCCATTCCATTCCAATCCATTCCATTCTACTCGGGTTGATTCCATTCCATTCCATTCCATTCCATTCCATTCGGTTCCATTCGATTCCATTCGATTCCATTCCATTTCACTCCATTCCATTCCGTTCCGTTCCGTTCCGTTCCAGTCCGTTCCGTTCTATTCGGGTTCATTCCATTCTATTCCACTCCATTCCATTCAATTCCATTCGATTCCATTCGATTCCATTCCATTCCATTCCATTCCATTCCATTCCATTCCATTCCCTTCCATTCTATTCTATTGAATTCCATTCCATTCCATTCCATTCCATTCCTATCTATTCCATTCTACTCGGGTTGATTCCATTCCATTCCATTCCATTCCATTCCATTCCATTCCATTCCATTCCATTCCATTCCATTCCGTTCTACTCGGGTTCATTCCATTCCATTCCATTCCATTCCATTCCATTCCATTCCATTCCGTTCTACTCGGGTCCTTTCCATTCCATTCCATTCCATTCGATTCCATTCCATTTCATTCCATTCCATTCCATTCCATTCCATTCCGTTCTACTCGGGTTCATTCCATTCCATTGCATTCCATTCTATTGTATTCCATTGAATTCCATTCCATTCCATTCCATTCCATTCCATTCCATTCCATTCCATTCCATTCCATTCCATTCCGTTCTACTCGGGTTGATTCCATTCCATTCCATTCCATTCCACTGAATTCCATTGCATTCCATTCCAATCCATTCCATTCCATTCCATTCCGTTCCATTCCGTTCAACTCGGGTTGATTAGATTCCATTCCATTCCATTCCATTCGATTCCATTCAATTCCATTCCATTCCATTCCATTCCATTCCATTCCATTCCATTCCAATCCATTCCATTCTACTCGGGTTGATTCCATTCCATTCCATTCCATTCCATTCCATTCCATTCCATTCCAATCCATTCCATTCCATTCCATTCCGTTCCATTCCGTTCAACTCGGGTTGATTAGATTCCATTCCATTCCATTCCATTCGATTCCATTGAATTCCATTCCATTCCATTCCATTCCATTCCATTCCATTCCATTCCAATCCATTCCATTCTACTCGGGTTGATTCCATTCCATTCCATTCCATTCCATTCCATTCCATTCCATTCCATTCCATTCCATTCCATTCCCTTCCATTCCGTTCCATTCAGTTCCATTCGATTCCATTCGATTCCATTCCACTTCAATCCATTCCATTCCGTTCCGTTCTGTTACGTTCCTTTCCGTTCCGTTCTATTCGGGTTGATTCCATTCTATTCCACTCCATTCCATTCGATTCCATTCGATTCCATTCGATTCCATTCCATTCCATTCCATTCCATTCCATTCCATTCCATTCTATTCTATAGAATTCCATTCCATTCCATTCCATTGAATTCCTATCCATTTCATTCTACTCGGGTTGATTCCAATCCATTCCATTCCATTCCATTCCATTCCATTCGATTCCATTCGATTCCATTCCATTCCATTCCATTCCATTCCATTCCATTCCATTCCAATCCATTCCATTCTACTCGGGTTGATTCCATTCCATTCCATTCCATTTCTTTCCATTGCCTTCCATTCCATTCCATTCGGTTCCATTCGTTTCCATTCGATTCCATTCTATTCCACTCCATTCAATTCTATTCCATTCGATTCCATTCGATTCCATTCAATTCCATTCGATTCCATTCCAATCCATTCCATTCCTTTCCATTCCATTCCATTCCAATCCATTCCATTCTACTCGGGTTGATTCCATTCCATTCCATTCCATTCCATTCCATTCCATTCCATTCGGTTCCATTCGATTCCATTCGATTCCATTCCATTTCACTCCATTCCATTCCGTTCCGTTCCGTTCCGTTCCAGTCCGTTCCGTTCTATTCGGGTTCATTCCATTCTATTCCACTCCATTCCATTCAATTCCATTCGATTCCATTCGATTCCATTCCATTCCATTCCATTCCATTCCATTCCATTCCCTTCCATTCTATTCTATTGAATTCCATTCCATTCCATTCCATTCCATTCCTATCCATTCCATTCTACTCGGGTTGATTCCATTCCATTCCATTCCATTCCATTCCATTCCATTCCATTCCATTCCATTCCATTCCATTCCATTCCGTTCTACTCGGGTTCATTCCATTCCATTCCATTCCATTCCATTCCATTCCATTCCATTCAATTCCGTTCTACTCGGGTCCTTTCCATTCCATTCCATTCCATTCGATTCCATTCCATTCCATTCCAATCCATTCCATTCTACTCGGGTTGATTCCATTCCATTGCATTCCATTCCATTCCATTCCATTGCATTCCATTCCATTCCATTCCTTTCTACTCGGGTTGATCCCATTCTATTCCATTCCATTCCATTCCATTCCATTCGATTCCATTCCATTCCATTCCATTTCGTTGCATTCCATTCCATTCCATTCCATTCCATTCCATTCCATTCCATTCCATTCCATTCCATTCCTTTCTACTCGGGTTGATTCCATTCTATTCCATTCCATTCCATTCGATTCCATTCGATTCCATTCGATTCCATTCCATTCCATTCCATTCCATTCCATTCCGTTCTACTCGGGTTCATTCCATTCCATTGCATTCCATTCTATTGTATTCCATGGAATTCCATTCCATTCCTTTCCATTCCATTCCTTTCCATTCCATTCCATTCCATTCCATTCCATTCCATTCCATTCCATTCCGTTCTACTTGGGTTGATTCCATTCCATTCCATTCCATTCCACTGAATTCCATTGCATTCCATTCCAATCCATTCCATTCCATTCCATTCCGTTCCATTCCGTTCAACTCGGGTTGATTAGATTCCATTCCATTCCATTCCATTCGATTCCATTCAATTCCATTCCATTCCATTCCATTCCATTCACTTCCAATCCATTCCATTCTACTCGGGTTGATTCCATTCCATTCCATTCCATTCCATTCCATTCCATTCCATTCCATTCCGTTCCATACAGTTCCATTCGATTCCATTCGATTCCATTCCATTTCAATCCATTCCATTCCGTTCCGTTCGGTTACGTTCCTTTCCGTTCCATTCTATTCGGGTTGATTCCATTCTATTCCACTCCATTCCATTCGATTCCATTCGATTCCATTCGATTCCATTCCATTCCATTCCATTCCATTCCATTCCATTCCAATCCATTCCATTCTACTCGGGTTTATTCCATTCCATTGCATTCCATTCCATTCCATTCCATTGCATTCCATTCCATTCCATTCCTTTCTACTCGGGTTGATCCCGTTCTATTCCATTGAATTCCATTCCATTCCATTCCATTTCAATCCTTTCCATTCCATTCCATTCCATTCCATTCCATTCCATTCCATTCCATTCCGTTCTACTCTGGTTGATTCCATTCCATTCCATTCCATTCCACTGAATTCCATTGCATTCCATTCCAATCCATTCCATTCCATTCCATTCCGTTCCATTCCGTTCAACTCGGGTTTATTAGATTCCATTCCATTCCATTCCATTCGATTCCATTCAATTCCATTCCATTCCATTCCATTCCATTCCATTGCATTCCATTCCATTCCATTCGATTCCATTCGATTCCATTCCATTCCATTCCATTCCATTCCATTCCAATCCATTCCATTCTACTCGGGTTGATTCCATTCCATTCCATTCCATTTCTTTCCATTGCCTTCCATTCCATTCCATTCGGTTCCATTCGATTCCATTCGATTCCATTCTATTCCACTCCATTCAATTCTATTCCATTCGATTCCGTTCGATTCCATTCCGTTCTAATTCCATTTCATTCTATTTCATTGAATTTCATTCCATTCCATTCCATTCCATTCCAATCCATTCCATTCTACTCGGGTTGATTCCATTCCATTCCATTCCATTCCATTCCATTCCGTTCCATTCTACTCGGGTTGATTCCATTCCATTCCATTCCATTCCATTCCATTCCATTCCATTCCATTCCATTCCATTCCATTCCATTCCATTCGATTCCATTCCATTCCACTCCACTCCATTCCATTCCATTCCATTCCATTCCTTTCGATTCCATTCGATTGCATTCGATTCCATTCCATTCCATTCCATTCCATTCCATTCCATTCCATTCCTTTCCATTCCATTCCATTCTATTCCATTCCATTCAATTCCATTCCATTCCATTCGATTCCATTCCATTCGATTCCATTCCATTCCATTCCATTCCATTCCATTCCATTCCATTCCATTCCATTCCGTTCTACTCGGGTTCATTCCATTGCATTCCATTCCATTCTATTCCATTGAATTCCATTCCATTCCATTCCACTCCATTCCATTCCATTCCATTCCATTCCATTCCGTTCTAATCGAGTTGATTCCATTCCATTCCATTCCATTCCATTCCATTCCATTCCATTCCATTCCATTCCATTACATTCTACTCGGGTTGATTCCATTCCATTCCATTCCATTCCATTCCATTCCATTCCATTCCATTCCCTTCCATTCCATTCCATTCGGTTCCATTCGATTCCATTCCATTCCATTCCATTTCACTCCATTCCATTCCGTTCCGTTCCGTTCCATTCCATTCCGTTCCGTTCCGTTCCATTCCGTTCCATTCCATTCCATTCTACACGGGTTGATTCCATTCTATTCCACTCCATTCCATTCGATTCCATTCCATTCCATTCCAATCCAATCCATTCTACTCGGGTTGATTCCATTCCATTCCATTCCATTCCATTCCATTCCATTCCATTCCATTCCTTTCGATTCCATTCCATTCCATTCCATTCCATTCCATTCCATTCCATTCCATTCCATTCCATTCCTTTCTACTCGGGTTGATTCCATACTATTCCTTTCCATTCCATTCGATTCCATTCGATTCCATTCGATTCGATTCCATTCCATTCCATTCCATTCCATTCGATTCCATTCGATTCCATTCCATTTCACTCCATTCCATTCCGTTCCGTTCCGTTCCGTTCCGTTCAGTTCCGTTCCTTTCCGTTCCGTTCCATTCCATTCCGTTCTACTCGGGTTGACTCCATGCTATTCCACTCCATTCCATTCGATCCCATTCGATTCCATTCGATTCCATTCCATTCCATTCCATTCCATTCCATTCCATTCCATTCCATTTCATTCTATTCCATTGAATTCCATTCCATTCCATTCCATTCCATTCCATTCCATTCCATTCCGTTCTACTCGGGTTGATTCCATTCCATTCCATTCCATTCCATTCCACTCCATTCCTTTCCATTCCATTCCATTCCATTCCATTCCACTCGATTCCATTCCATTCCATTCCATTCCATTCCAATCCATTCCATTCTACTCGGGTTGATTCCATTCCATTCCATTCCATTCCATTCCATTCCATTCCATTCCATTCCATTCCATTCCATTCCATTCCATTCCATTTGGTTCCATTCGATTCCATTCGATTCCATTCCATTTCACTACATTCCATTCCGTTCCGTTCCGTTCCATTCCGTTCCGTTCCGTTCCGTTCTATTCGGGTTGATTCCATTCTATTCCACTCCATTCCATTCGACTCCATTCGATTCCATTCGATTCCATTCGATTCCATTCCATTCCATTCCATTCCATTCCATTCCATTCCCTTCCATTCTATTCTATTGAATTCCATTCCATTACATTCCATTCCATTCCATTCCATTCCATTCCAATCCATTCCATTCTACTCGGCTTGATTTCATTCCATTGCATTCCGTTCGATTCCATTCCATTCCATTCCATTCCATTCCATTCCATTCCATTCAATTCCATTCCATTCCATTCCGTTCTACTCGGGTTCGTTCCATTCCATTCCATTCCATTCCATTCTATTCCATTGAATTCCATTCCATTCCATTCCATTCCATACCATTCCAATCCATTCCATTCCATTCCATTCCGTTCTACTCGGGTTGATTCCATTCCATTCCATTCCATTCCATTCCATTCCATTCCATTCCATTCCAATCCATTCAATTCCATTCGATTCGATTCCTTTCCATTCCATTCGATTCCATTCGATTCCATTCCATTCCGTTCCAATCCATTCGATTCCATTGAATTCCATTCCATTCCATTCCATTCCATTCCAATCCATTGCATTCTACACGGGTTGATTCCATTCCATTCCATTCCATTCCATTCCATTCCATTCCATTCCATTCCATTCGATTCCATTCGATTCGATTCCTTTCCATTCCATTCGATTCCATTCGATTCCATTCCATTCCGTTCCATTCCATTCGATTCCATTCGATTCCATTCGATTCCATTCCATTCCATTCCATTCCATTCCATTCCATTCCATTCAATTCTATTCCATTCCATTCCATTCCGTTCTACTCGGGTTCATTCCATTCCATTCCATACCATTCCATTCCCTTCCATTCCATTCCATTCCATTCCATTCCATTCCATTCCTTTCCATTCAATTCTGTTCTACTCGGGTTGATTCCATTCCATTCCACTCCATTCCATTCCATTCCATTCCATTCCATTCGATTCCATTCGATTCCATTCCATTCCATTCCTTTCCATTCCATTCCATTCCATTCCAATCCATTCCATTCTACTCGGGTTGATTCCATTCCATTCCATTCCATTCCATTCCATTCCATTCCCTTCCATTCCATTCTATTCCCTTCCATTCCATTCCATTCGGTTCCATTCGATTCCATTTGATTCCATTCCATTTCACTCCATTCCATTCCGTTCCGTTCCGTTCCGTTCCGTTCTATTCGGGTTTATTCCATTCTATTCCACTCCATTCCATTCGATTCCATTCGATTCCATTCGATTGCATTCCATTCCATTCCATTCCATTCCATTCCACTCCATTCCCTTCCATTCTATTCTATTGAATTCCAATCCATTCCATTCCATTCCATTCCTATCCATTCCATTCTACTCGGGTTGATTCCATTCCATTCCATTCCATTCCATTCCATTCCATTCCATTCCATTCCATTCCATTCCATTCCATTCCATTCCGTTCTACTCGGGTTCATTCCATTCCATTCCATTCCATTCCATTCCATTCCGTTCTACTCGGGTCCATTCCATTCCTTTCCATTCCATTCGATTCCTTTCCATTCCGTTCGAATCCACTCCATTCCATTCCATTCCAATCCATTCCATTCTACTCAGGTTGATTCCATTCCATTCCATTCCATTCCATTCCATTCCATTCCATTCCATTCCATTCCATTCCTTTTCATTCCAGTCCATTCCATTCGATTCCATTCCATTCCATTCCATTTCATTGCATTACATTCCATTCCATTATTTTCCATTCCATTCCATTCCATTCCATTCCATTCCATTCCTTTATACTCGGGTTGATTCCAATCTATTCCATTCCATTCCATTCGATTCCATTCGATTCCGTTCGATTCCATTCCATTCCATTCCATTCCATTCCATTCCATTCCATTCCATTCTATTCCATTGAATTCCATTCCATTCCATTCCATTCCATTCCATTCCATTCCATTCCATTCCATTCCATTCCGTTCTACTCGGGTTGATTCCATCCCATTCCATTCCATTCCATTCCATTCCATTCCATTCCATTCCATTCCATT